>NC_081542.1:36419311-36479718 GCF_901000735.1 Corylus avellana
TTAATAACAATTAATTATTTTGAAGTATTAGGCATGACTGTTTTAAATTAATAATCCTCCCTTATCCCTAGCTAGGCTAAACACATGCTATCTAAACTAAAGTCCAAACGAGCATGCGCCTGCAAGAATGCAAACAAAATTAGGAGCTCTATACCATCTCACATGCCCAAATCTTGGCGTGAAAAAAAAAAAAAGGATAAAGTATTTTTTTTTCAAAAAAAAAAAATTAATTGGAAAAATTATTTTATTTTAATATGTCAAATTAACGATTTCAATATATATATATATATACATTTTATTTCAGAAAAGAAATATTATACGGATTTTTAAGTGTACACTCAAGGTCAAGGTCAATGAACACTATTTAACCCATTCAAAATTTTATAATAATTTTTACCGTTAAGTGAGAAGGTGTGCGGTACATATATCATTTCTCTTCTTAAAATATATTATTCTTACTTATAAATTTTATGTATATTGTCGTGAGTTTTAAAGTTACTTGTAAGTATACGAGTCGTTTGCACTATAAATTTTGCAAGTACGAAGTCGAATCCATAGAGAATTGTGTCGTAAAAATAAACTTCTATATAAACTAATTGTATTTTAACTTAGTTCCAAAAGTGGTGTGATTTTTCTTACAAAAAGACAAACTAAATGAAACCTAATGCTAAATCAAATGATAAAATCACTAAGGTTTTTAGAATTCATCTCACCAAATCAAAGCAATATATTCTCATATTTTGCTTATACAACCGACAAACAAATAAGCCTTATGCATTATTCTATGTTTCATAAGAAGACATATTGAAACAATCAATGAATCCAACCATTAAACAAATCACAAACAATACCCAATTGAAATCAAATTATCCAATGTATCCGTTTGGTTTACGAATCACAATGGATATCCAATTTCAATCGAATGATTCGATGTATCCGTCGGATAAAACACATCGAATATCCAATTTTTCACAAATAATAATCACAACATTCAATTAAAAGAGATTAATCAAATAACTGAATTGGAATAAAACAACACTTTTATTAAAAGTCGGAATTGTACGAACACAATAACGGGAATGTAATTGCTTATTAATGGCAAGGCTTCATCTTCAACCTTAGTTGAAGGTTTTAGCATCTCATGACTACAAACAATATCATCAATTGAATTGAAAAACATTAAAATGAACAAACTTACAAAGAGAAACAAATTCAAAGCTACAAAAGCGAAGAAACTTGAAAATATAGATTGAACGGCGCCCCCTTTGTGCATTTACAATGAAAAATATAATATAAATACTAAATAATTAGGGCTTCGGCGCTGCCAGGTTAGCCTGAGTGCCTTCAGGTCTTCTGTGGCGTAACACTTGGGCGCTACTTGCTAGGGCTTAGGTGAGGGTGCGCTCGAGCGCATCCTTGTTGGGCTCAAGTGCAGTTGCACTCGAGCGTACTAATTGGCACTCGATCCCACTTCCCAAAAATGCACTTCTTCCAATTTCTTTACATCTTGCGTAATAATATCGCAGTTTTTCCTTAACAACTTACAAAATACTAAAACACTAAAACTAGCAAAAACATCATAAAATAATAAAGCTAAAGGCTTAGTAAATACAAATTAAGGGGTCTAAATATACAATATTTGGTACTCATCAAATACCCTCAAACTTACATTTTGTTAGTCTCTTAGCAAAACAAAATGAAAAACAAAATCAAAGCATGAAATATAAGTCCGCTGTCGTGGGAGAGACGATTGCATTTAGCATATACAACAAGCCTTTTAAACCCCTAGGCATCCCTAGAGGACGAGTGAAGTCTCGTGAGGGTTTAACAGCAATAATACCCACAAACATTTTCAGAACTATGTTATTGACATACATCAATTTCCACACAAACACATGGTTCTTACTCTTGAGCATGCTTAACAAAATAAACACCACAATCACATCAGGACATCCAAAATCAATTCACTCATAGATGAAAATTTGAGACAACACATGCTCCATTAAGTGCAAAGTGAGATTAACATAGAATCATGAGGCTTCAATCTACTCAAAGTTTATGTATACCTCAAAATTCATAGGAATTCTATCAGATGAAAACAACCAAGGCTTAGGTCAAGATGTGCATTTTTTTTTTTTTGTGTGTAGGTTGTGCAATGCTCAGCTCCCTTAAGCTTTCTAATTGACCTATATACCGAGTGTTGGGCCAGGGACTCCCAAATCAGATGGTTTTATGGCACTAGATGTAAAAACATCCTTAAGGGCTTAATAACTCAAGTCAAAAAGGCTACGAAGCAAAATCAGCCATACAATCAACCATATTGAATTTCACATATTTTTATGCGAACACTCAATACTTAATGAGGCAATAGGTCCGATTATTCAATAAGAAATTCAAACTGATTTTTTTTTTTTTTTTAATCTATTTTCAAGCCAAGGTTTCATTAACAATTCATTCTACAAATCTCAAAATACACACTATCCAATTCATACCTCACAAATTCTATGCTAATGTACTTGTAATGATCAATTCAAACATGTGATGTCTCTCTAAACCAAAAATGAGTCAAAAGACTCATATTTCTAATGACATGATGTGTTCAGGATGTTAAACAAGTCAATGAAATGCAAACCACAGTCACAGTGTAACTCATGCATAATCAACAACATAACAAATTTTTTTTTACACACAACACAACAAAAAATAACAAGAAATGGACAATGATGTCTTTCTCACCCCCAAACTAAAATGACACAGTGTCCCCAATGTGGCCAGAAATACAATATCGAGTGGGAAGAAAACATCGAGAATAACGTAGAGAACGTCCCCCAAACTTGAATGTAAGAAACTTATTCTAAAAAAACACAACAAAAACAAAAACAAAACAAACAAACATAATCAAATGACAAGAAATAAAAGAATGATGGTTGTCTCCCACAAGCGCTAAGTTTACAGTCTTCAGCCAGACTCTCCACAGCAGATGACAATCACTCCTAATAACTAGGATTCTCCAGTAGTGTTATCTCAATCTCCGAACTCTTCAATTCTAAGAATGGTTTCAGCCGCTGTTCATTTACTTTGAAAGTATTACCATTCTTTGGATCATCAATTTCAATGGCCTCATGAGTAAAAACTGACCGAATAATGAATGAGCTTTTTTATTGAGATTTAGGCTTGCCTGGGAAAAGATGCAGACATGAATTGTAAATAATGACTTTTTGACCAGGTTCAAAGGATCGTCTCAAGATGTTCTGGTCATGGGCCTTCTTCATTTGTGCCTTGTAAAACCTTACACAATCATATGCATCATTCCTTAGCTCCTCTAACTCATTGAGTTGGAGTTTCCTTTGTGAGCCAGCCTTTATTAGATTGAAATTCAGCTGCTTGATGGCCCAGTATGCTCTATGCTCCAACTCCACTGGAAGGTTACATGCTTTTCTATAACAAGACAATAAGGAGACATGCCAATCAGAGTCTTGAATTATGTACAGTATGCCCACAGTGCATCATTTAATCGCAGAGACCAATCTTTTCTTGTGGGATTCACAGTCTTCTCCAAAATGTGTTTGATTTCTCGATTTGAAATTTTCACTTGTCCACTTGTTTGTGGGTGATACAAGGTGGCAACCTTGTGTGTGATAAAATACTACTTCATCAATTGCTCAAAAATCCTATTGCAAAAATGATTGCCTCTATCACTTATGATAGCTCGAGGAGTACCAAAACAAGCAAAGATATTATCCTTCAAAAACTGGACCAGGACTATGTGGTCATTGGTCTTGCACGCAACAGCCTCCACTTATTTGGACACGTAGTCCACAGCAACAAGAATATAGAGGTAGCCAAAGGAGTTTGGGAATGCTCCCATAAAGTCAATGCCTCATACATAAAAAATCTCAACAATCAAAATGGGGTTGAGGGGTATCATATTCCATCTAGAAATACTCTAGCTTCTGGCAACGCTCACAAGCGGTGCAATATGTATGAGAGTCTTGAAAAAGGGTATGCCAATAAAATCCACATTACAAAATCTTTCCAACAGTCTTTTTGAGCATTGAAATGGCCTCCACATGCATGATCATGGCAAAAGGAGATGACATTGGATTGGTCATGCTCAGGAATACACCACCTAATGATCTGATCGGGACAATACTTGAACAGATAAAGATCGACCCAGAAAAAGTACTTCACCATGGCCAAAAACTTAGACTTATCTTGTCACCCCCAATGCAAAGGCATTTGGCCGGTGACAAGATAGTTCACTATATCAGCAAACCATGGTGCAGAATTGTGAGCAATATGCATCAATTGCTCATCAGAAAGGGTCTCAGAAATGAGAATGGCTTCTTCAGTGAAATTCACAATCAACCTAGACAAATGATCCGCCACCACATTTTCGAAACCCTTCTTATCTCGAATCTCTATGTCGAACTCTTGCAATAGCAAAATCTACCAGATAAGACGAGATTTAGCATATTTTTTGGAGAAAAGATACTTCAATGCCACATGATCCAAGTAGATAATGACTTTAGATCCTAACAAGTATGATCTAAATTTATCCAAAGTAAAAACGACAACAAGCAACTCCTTTTCAGTAGTGGAGTAGTTGAGTTGTGCATCGTTTAATGTTCTGCTCGTATAGTAGATGACATGGGGGAGTTTATCAACACGCAGCCTCAAAACAGCTCTGACTGTATAATCAGAAGCATCGCACATGATCTCAAAAGGTACACCCCAGTTAGGTGGTTGAATAATGAGTGTGGACATCAGAATTTTCTTCAAAGCCCCGAATGCTTGCTTACAGCCCTCATCAAATATAAACGGGTTCTCTTTTACTAACAACTTGCACAGGGGCCTGGCGATCTTGCTGAAATCCTGGATGAATCACCTGTAGAATCCTGCATGGCCTAGAACAGAACGGATTTCCTTCACTGTACGTTGTAGGTGGAAGGTTAGAAATCAAATCCACCTTTGCTTTGTTAACCTCAATCCCATGATGAGAAATGACGTGCACCAGTACTATCCCCTGCTTTACCATAAAATGGCATTTCTCCCAATTTAGCACTAGGTTCTTTTCCTTGCACCGCACTAAGACAAGAGTGAGATGGTGCAAACTCTCCTCAAAAGATGAACTGAAGATTGAGAAGTCGTCCATAAAGATCTTTAGGAAATGTTCTACCGTGTCAGAAAAGATGCTGATCATGCACCGTTGAAAAGTAGCGGGTGCATTGCATAACTCAAACGGCATGCGACAGTAGGCGAACGTCCCAAAAGGACAGGTGAATGTAGAATTCTCCTGATCTTCGGGGTCCAGAGGGACCTGGTTATATCCAGAATAACCATCCAAAAAGCAATAGTACTCATGCTCAACTAAGCGTTAGGCCTGGGTATCGGTCAAAACGGTCCGGTTAAGGACCTTATCGGTTATTAACCGATAATTTTCGGTTAAAAGGTTTATTAACCGATACTGAACCAATAAGAATTTTAACCGATAATTTCGATTAAAACGGTACACGGTTAAACGGTTCGGTTAAACCGGTTAACCGATTTAACCGAAAGCTTTATATTGATTTATTTTGTTAGGCCAAAAATCAAAAATGAGTTTTTTTTACTTTTGAGAGCCCAAATACTTTTTGTTGGGCTAAAATAACTTATTAAAAATGAGTTGTTTTAGGGCCCAAATACTTTTTGTTGGGACCCAAATATTTGTTTTTTGGGCTAAAAATTGAAGCTTTTTTATATTGATCTACTTCAATTTTTTTTTTTTTTTTTATATTATAAAATACATTTTTCCAAAGCAAATGGACTAATTAACATAATGAATGCTAATTAGGCTAGCAAAACTAGTTAATGAAAAATGCTTTTACCAAAGGCAAAGAAATCCCATAAAATGCCATCACTTAAAAAAAAGACATCAAACCTACCCAAACCCAAATTAAAATAAAATTCATTAATGAATAATAAACAAAGTATTAACTAATTAAAGTCACTTAGCAAAAGGAAAATAAGTCATGGGCAACACCATTACACAAATATAAAAGTGAGAAAACATAAAGATAGTGATCAATATGGATAAACATCAACACGGTTACACAATAATTTCCTTGAGCCACCTCAAACATAGATCATCTTCAATTCCTTAAATTTGCTTCCTTCAATAATCCAACAAATCAAAACATAAATAAAGTGAATCGCTATTAGTAATTAATATTAAAGAGTAAGAAATAAATATCAAATAAGAAAAAAATAAGATGCAAAAAACTTACCAAATACTTTAAACAAAACATTACCCTGCAAAGTTCATCCATTAAGCCTTAATTCGCGTCAAATGTGAGGGAATTAGACAAAATTTCTACCACAATGAAATTTTTAAAGGATTAGTAAAAATAATTTAATCAAATAATTAGAATAATGAATAAATTTGAAATTAACAAATATTACCCGACTCAAGCTTGTAGCTTTCTTCATCTTCAATATCAGGCAAGAGTGACTCAACATACTGAAAATTGGGAGAAGATCTCAACCAATTTTGACAACAAATAAGAGCTTCCATTGTTTTCGAAGCCAAAGAACTCCGAAAAGGATCTATGATATGACCTCCGGTGCTAAACGCCGACTCAGAAGCAACAGAAGTAAGTGGAATTGCTAGGACATCCCATGCTATCTCGGCAAGAATCGGAAACTTTACCTTATTTACCCTCCACCACATTAAAATATCAAAGTTGTCACTTGGTGTCTCCACCTCTTCCGTATAATATTGCTCTATCTCTGTCCGACACATCATCACATTTTTGGACGCCCGAAATGAATGGTAAATAGCTAAAGCATCTTTCTTACTAGTACCCACACCCACACTTTCGGAACTTGTGCAACTACGCTCTTCATTTCCAAACCTAGCCCCACTTTCATTCTTAGCATATTGCTCATATAACCGGCTCAAGACATCCTTTAATTTGGTAACAATTTCTTTTGCTTTTACTAGACCCACATTCGTCTGGAACCAAAATTCCAAGACATTTATCTTGTAACGTGGATCAAGCACCGAAGCAACAAACAACAAGGGGTTAATAGCCAAAAAATTTCCCCAATACTTATCATATTTCTCTTTCATTTGCATTGCCATGGTACTCAATGAATAATCATTACTTTCACAATACTCATCCAAACAATGATAAACATTTTAAAGAATACCAAAAAACAAGTTAGAAGTTGAGTACAAGGAACCCGACATCTGAATTGTTTCGTCATAAAACACATGCAAGAATTTAACAATGTGTCGAACCTTATTCCAATCATCTTCATTTGGAGCCCCCAACACATCCCTCCCTCCACAATCATCATTCAAATAATGTACAAAATTCGAATCTTCATCTAACATAAGATTAAATGCCCTTTCATACTTTAATGCCGCCTCCAACATGGTATAAGTAGAGTTCCATCTAGTGGAAACATCAAGAGTCAAGGAAGACCGACACCCAAGATTCTTCCTTTCTACACAAGACTTAAAGAGGGCTAATCTTTGGGGGGATCCCTTCACATATTTCACCATATTTCGGACCCTTTCAATTGAATCATGTGCACCATTCATACCCTCCTTCACAATTAAATTTAGAACATAGGCACAACACCTCACATGAACAAACTCATGGCGACAAATAACATCATCATTGGACATATTTCTTTTACTAAACTCACTAATTGCTTTATCATTAACACTTGCATTGTCAAGTGTTATCGCCAACACACGGGTAATCCCCCATTCCACCAAACATTGCTCTATTTCCTTAGTAATCGTTATTGCCTTATGATCCGACACTTGGCGAAATGCCAATATTCTTTTCTGATATTTCCAAGTAGAGTCAATGAAATGTCCTGTTACAACCATGTAATTCATATTCTGAATCGAAGTCCAAGTGTCAGTTGTCAAACAAACCCTTTGACCAACCATCAACAACTTCTTTTTGATTATTTCTTTTTTGGTCATAAACAACTTAACACAATCCTTCATCACTGTATAGCGAGAAGGAAGCTCAAAACGAGGCTCAAGAACCTTAAACATTTTCTTAACACCCATCTTCTCCACAATTGAAAAGGGAAATTCATCAACAATGATCATTTCACAAAGAGTCTCCCTAATAAGTTTTTCAGAATACTTCCCAACAATTAGGTTATTACCAATACTACCATCACTCTGACTCTGCCCGGCCATAAAGGTGAATTTAGATTGAGAGCCATATGTTTTTGCTTTTAAGCTCTTATACTTTTGGCATTTTCTGAAATGGTACAACATGCTAGAGGTGCCATTGTTTGTCCCATGACATTTATACTGAGCCCCACAATAGTTACAACTTGCAATAGGAGCCTCTTCAGAACTATTTGCATCTTTAGTAAAATGGTCCCATACTGAAGATTTTTTTGTTCTTAATCTTTTTTTACAAGGATTGGGGATCGTCGACCACGAGTACGACCATGAGATGCTCCCCTAGAACCCCTAGAACCACCACATCTAATCCCTTGGGTATCAAACTCATCAGATTCATCAATATCATCAAAGGTTTCTTCATCAAATGTGTCTTCATCAAAGGTTTCATTATCATCTATGCCTATGGGACAAGAAGCACTAGTTGATGTCGAATGTCAAGGTGCAGCCATATGAACTTCTGAAGTAAAAAGTAATATTTGATTTTAATTAGCTAATGTGACAATATTTGACCTATGGGCTATGACTAAAACTCAAACTAATGGTTGGTTTTAATTAGCAAAATTAATTTGCTGATTTATGGTGTTCATAAAACTGAGTTTTTCACCTAATGGTGCAAAATGCAAATCAAGATGCATGTGTAATGTGTTATCCAGTGAACCTGTGGCCGTGGGTACCATAAAATAAGCCAAGAAAAGTTTTCCCATTCTCAATTGCCAACAAATCAACAATGAAATAATATCAAAACACAACACTAAAATACCCATTCTAAATCTCAACCAACAACCAAAGATTTTCCAAACTATTGAGCATAATTCATAAACGATTTCGTTACCTGAAGCAAGGGCTGAGACTGAGAGCTTGAGATTGAGAATCAGAGCTTGATTTGGTAGGAAGCCGGAAATTGGAAGTGAACTGAAATAATTCACACACGATGCACTGCCTGAGGGTCAGAGACGCCAGATAAGAAAACAACAAAAGAAAAAAATAAAAAAAAATAAAAAAATTCCAGAGTTTACGGTTTACCTGTAACAGAGAGGTGAGGAATCAAGAGTTTCTGATTGTCCTGGGACTTTGGGAGTCTGGGACGAGTGGATTTGGGTGAATAGGCTAGGCAATCGGAGATTCAGAGCAAGTGAGCAACGGCCGTGCACAGTGCACTTACAGAGTTACAATGGGTTCACTGGGTTCAACCGTTCGAGTCTCGCGAGAGACGCGAGAGAGGGGAGAGACCGAGAGACTCAGTCAGCGGCTTAGAGTCTTGCGAGTTGCGAGAGAGGCGAGAGAGGGGACTGCCGGACTGGACTAGGGACTGGGGAGAGAGCGGCGCAGCAGTGGGTGACGGTCAGTGAGTAGGGAGACAGGGGAGACTGGGAGTTAGGGTTCGAGTCATTCAACACTTCGACTTTAAGTCTTTAACAAAAGGAAAAACCGAGTGAACCCACTGTAAGTCTGATCGTACTGGGACTTTAAGTCTTTAACAAAAACGGTGTCGTTTTCTACTTAGTGAGGTGAACAGTATACTGGTTCTTATCGGTTAAACCGGTTAACCGATAAGAACCACTTAACCGGACCAGACCGAACCGTTAAGGATTCCGGTATAAATTTTCTAACCGATAAGGATATCGGCATATCGGTTATGGTTAATATCGGTTCGGTCGAAACCGGTAGATGCCCGGTAATCAGTAACCGATTAATCTGCCCACCCCTACTAAGCGCTCCAACATTTGATCAATGAATGGGAGTAGAAAATGGTCCTTCCCCGTGGTGGCATTTAGCTTGTGGTAGTCTATGCTTACTCTCCATCCTGACTAAATACGAGTTTGGATGAACTCGTTATCCTTGTTCTTAATTACTGTCAATCCAACCCGCTTAGGCACAACATGAATCGGGCTCACCCACTTATTGTCGAAAATCGGGTATATAATGCCTGCATCCAGCAGCTTGATCACTTCAGCTCTCACAACTTCCTGCATAACTGGGTTCAACCTCCTTTGTGGCTCCCTCGATGGCTTGGCATTCTCTTCCAAATGTATCTTATGCATAACTACCAAGGGGCTGATTCCTTTAATATCTTCAATGGTCCAGCAGATAACTTCCTTGTCCTCTTTCAAAACATCCAATAACTTCTCTTCTTGAGCATCAACCAAATCGGAAGCTATAATTACAGGTAGAGAGCCTACTAGACTGAGGAACTTATACTTAAGAGTGTCCGGAAAAGGATTAAGTTCCTTCTTGGGGTCTCTATACTGTTCTCCCCATTCTCACTGCACATCACTGGAGCAGACTCCAAAAGTGCATCTGCTTGTTCAAGTAACTTGTCCAAGTCCAAATAATTGCCAAATTGAGCAAAGCATGCTTCCAAGGGATCCTTTATGCTTGATTCACTAATTGTCTCCTCAATAATCTCCTCAATCAAGCATACATGTCTGACCTCATCATATTCCAGTGGCTGGTTGCTGATATCAAAGATATTCAGCTCCACTATCATGTTTCCAAAAGAGATCTTCATCACCCCCGTCCTACAATTTATCAAGGCATTAGCTGTAGCTAAGAATGGTCACCCTAAAATCATCGGTATTTGAATCCCAACATTTTGAACCGATTTTGTGTCTAGCACAATAAAGTCCACATGGAAATAGAACTTGTCCACCTTGATCAATACATCCTCAACTATTCCCCTTGGAATATTCACCGATCTGTCAGCCAATTGGAGTGTCATGGATGTGGGCTTCAATTCCCCTAAACCCAATTGTAAGTAGACCGAATAGGGTAGGAGATTCACACTTGCTCCAAGATCCAATAGAGCTTTTTCAATCCGGCTGACTCCTATCATGCAAGAAATGATAGGACACTCAGGGTCCTTATACTTGATGGGCAGCTTGCATTGAATGATTGAGCTGACTTGCTCGGTCAAAAACGCCTTCTTCGGGACATTTGTCCTTCTCTTGACGATAATCAAGTCCTTTAAGAACTTGGCATATCATGGCACTTGTTGGATGGCATCCAAAAAGGGATGTTGATTTGGATTTGCTTGAACACCTCCAAAATGTCCTCAAATTTCTCTCCTTTCTTAGGAGCTTGCAGTCTTTCTAGGTAGGGAGCTTTAGGAACAAACGTCCTTGGGGGATCCTCAACAATGGGTATGGCTCTAGAATGCTCAGTATCTCTCTCCTCATTGTTGCTAATATCTTGCCCTTGTGGGCACAATAGGGTTCTCTTCTTGTTAAACCACTTGATTGTCCACTTGTCTCCCTGATCAAAGTGTGACAATTGTTTACACATGTTCCTGCCCATGCGCAGGATTTGAAGAATTTCCAATCGCAAATTGTCCCTTATGATTGGGCACGGGCTGACTTGGGAACTTTCCCTTCTCTCTTTCACCCAAGTGGTTTTGCTATCTGTCCAATCTGACTCTCTAGTTTAGCAATTGCTTGGGTGTTTACCATGGTCGCATTCTTCACTTCACTTATGCATTGGCCTGTGAGCTGCATGAATTCCTTGAGAGTCTGTGGAGTATGAGATTTGAATTCCTTAAGAGTGTCTTCCAAAGACGACTATGAAGCAGACACTGGCACTTGATTTGGAGCTTGGAATGCAGGAGGTGGCACTGAATGAGCCGAGCGACCTTGATTCTGAACCGGTGGAAGAAATCCGGGAGGTTATTGATTCTACGCATGATGAGGGGCTACTCCTTGATTCATCGATTGGTTCTGCTTCTATGAGAAATTGGGGTAGTTCCTCCACCTTGGATTATAGGTCTCCAAGTATGGTCCACTTGATTGCTTCCTATAATCATTGAATGCATTCACTTGTTTCATCGGGCACTTGGCAAAAGCCGATAAGGATGGACAATTCTATGCTAAGTGCAAAGGACTAGCACAGATGAAACAACTATCAACATTGAATGCATTGACATCATTAATGGACTGGCTCACTATGAGAGCATCAACCTTTCGGGTGAGAGCATCTATCGTCAACCTCAAATTTGTGTCTTCTTTCACTTCATAGATGCCTCCTTTCTTGGGAATACAAGTAGATTTGTCCCGATAACTTGAAAAATTCTACTGCTGCGAATTGTCGGACAACTTATCCAAAGATTTGTAGGCTTCATCTCTCGTCAAACTTAAAAATGCTCCCCCATTCATAGACTCGATCATACTACGGTTGGATTGAGTCAATCCTTGATAGAAGAACTGAACGAGCCTCCATCTCTCATATCCATGTGGAGGGCATTTTATCAGTAACTCTTTGAACCACTCCTAACTCTCGAAAAATTCCTCATCCTCCTTTTGAGTAAAAGAACTAATTTCCTTTCGGCACTCATTGACTCTAGACATCGGGAAAAACTTGTTGTAGAACTTGTTCAACAAGATTTCCCATGATGTGATGGATCCAGGCATGTTAGAATCCAACCATGCTTTGGCTCTATCGTGAAGAGAGAAGGGGAAAAGTTTCAAATGAACAGACTCCTCAGAAAAGTTCTGAAACTTGAATGTGACACATATGTCACAGAATTTCTTCACATGACTATATGGATTTTCAAGCTCTAAACCATGGAATGACGGTAAGACTTGGATGACATGAGGTTTAAGATCAAAATGCGTAGCATTGGTTGGAGGCAATGCTATGGACGAAGAAGAGTTTGTCGCAACAGGTGCAAATAAATCCCTAAGAGATCTAGTATGGTCCACATTTTCGGGTATATTACCAGGTTGGTCTTCCATCTCAACAGTCTCTAACTTAGTAAGGGTTCTAAGATTTCTCCTAGCAGTTCTTTCTATTTCAGGATCTAAAGGTGGAATCTCTAGGTTCAAAGATCTCCGACCAAGCATGCACTACACAAGAAGCACTAAAAGAAACTAACTAACAAACACAAAATAATCACAAAAATAAAAGAAGTAAAACATAAAAATAAATGCAAAATTAGAAAATAAAATACTAACAAAAAGGACAAACAAAAAAAATTGGCAAAATTTTTTTTACTCAACTGCTGCCAGTCTGCTGATGCTGTCTGCGGAGATGCGCTCAAGCGCAGGTTAAGTGTGATCGAGCGCAAGCGCACGATGGTCCTTAGATGTGCTGCTGCTGGTGCGCTCGAGCGTAAATGTGCAGTGCGCTTGGGTGCAAGTGGGTCAAGCGCAGATGTGGTTCGCCTTGCTGCCTTGTGCTCGAGTGCGCTCGAGCGTGCTGAAGTGTGCTCGAGCGTACTACCCCTGGTGAGTTCGTCCGAGATTGCAACAGAAACTAAAAAACAACTTTTTTTTTTATTATTAGATAATAAAACATAAACAAACTAACTAAAAATAAAATTGCAAAAAAAATAAAATAAAACAAAATTCTAACTAAACTAGTAGAAAAATAAAATCAATTGAGACAAAAATTAATTTTCACAAACAAAAACAACTCCCTAGCAACGACACGAAAAACTTGTTGTGAGTTTTAAAGTTACTCGTAAGTGCACGAATCGTTTGCAATATAGATTTTGCAAGCACGAGGTCGAATCCACAAGAAATTGTACCGTGAAAGTAAACTTCTATCTAAATTAATTGTATTTTAACCTAGTTCCAAAAGTGATGTGATTTTTCTTGCAAAAAGATAAACTAAATGAAACCTGATATTAAATCAAATGATAAAAGTACTAAGGTTTTCATAATTCACATCACCAAATCAAAGCAATACATTCTCATATTTTGCTCATACAACTGACAAACAAATAAGCCCTATGCGTTGTTCTATGTTTCATAAAAAAACATATTAAAACATTCAATGAATCCAACCATTAAACAAATCACAAAGAATACCCAATTGAAATCAAATCATCCAATGTATCTGTTTAATTTACGAATCACAATGGATATTTAATTTCAATTGAATGATTCGATGTATCCGTCGGATGAAACACATCGAATATCCAATTTTTCACAAATAATAATCACAAGATTCAGTTAAAAGAGGTTAATCAAATAACTGAATTGGAATAAAACAACATTTTTATTAAAAGTCGGAATTGTACGAACACAATAACGAGAATATAATTGCTAATCAATGGCGAAGCTTCATCTTCAACCTTAGTTGAAGATGAAGCCTCTCATGACTACAAACAACATCATAAATTGAATTGAAAACATTAAAATAAACAAACTTACAAAGAGAAACGAATTCAAAGCAACAAAAGCGAAGAAACCCGAAAATATAGATTGAACGACGCCCCCTTTGTGCGTTTACAATGACAAATATGATATAAATACTAAACAATTAGGGCTTCGGCGCGGCCAGGTCAACTTGAGTGCGTTCGATCGCACACTAGGTGCGCTCGAGCATACTTGGGCGTGCTTCAGGTCTTCTGTAGCGCTGCGTGCTTGGGCTTAGGCGAGGGTGCGCTTGAGCGCATCCTTGCTAGGCTCAAGCGTACTAATTGGCACTCGATCCCACTTCCCAAAAATGAACTTTTTAAAATTTCTTTGCATCTTTCACAATAATACTGCAGTTTTCTCCTAACAATTTGCAAAACACTAAAACACCAAAACTAGCAAAAAATCAGAAAATAATAAAGTTAAAGGCTTAGCAAATACAAATTAAAGAGTCGAAATATGTAATATTTGGTATTCATCATGTATATTTTAAGATAAAAAATGTTACAAGCAGCTTTATTTCTTTTTAATATTGCTTTAAAAATTATTATTAAATTTTGAATGAATTGTTATTAAATTTTAGAGTTTAATAATAATTTTTATTGGCAGGTGAAAAAGTGTACACTTAAACAATGTAGAGGTAGATGTATGTAACGATCATATTGTCTGACATTGGGTTTAATTAATATTTTTTGATGTGATTTTTATACATTTTTAATAGTAGAGTGTTGTAATTCTGACCTTCAAAGTGGATGCGAAAATCTTTGTCAGTAGTTTTAACAGGGAGGGTGGGATTAGTGGAAAACCTCTTCCATGCAAAAAAGGTGCTCCAAATATCACAAATGCCATTACTGCACATCATCATCTCTCGCCATCAACAACCTTTCTCCTCCCTCATCTTCTCCATATCCCCTTTCTCTCTGAACTTTCTACAAACACTTGATCTCCCTCTCTTCCTGACCAATTTGTACGGTCGATTCTCAGATCTGTAGCCTGAAATCCACAAGCCCATGGATCTAGCCCCGGAAGAGCTCCAATTCCTGAGGATCCCAGACCTCCTGAGAGAAGCAACCTCCATCCCAAAGCTGTCGCCGAAGACCTTCTACCTCATCACCCTGACCCTCATCTTCCCTCTCTCCTTCGCCATCCTAGCCCACTCCCTCTTTACCCACCCGATCTTATCCCAGCTCCAGACATACCCACAAGCTGACCCTACCCAGGTCAGTCACGAATGGACCGTCCTCCTCCTCTTCCAGTTCTTCTACCTCATCTTCCTCTTCGCCTTCTCCCTTCTCTCCACCGCTGCCACCGTCTTCACCGTCGCCTCCATCTACACCTCCAAGCCCGTCTCTTTCTCCTCCACCATGTCCGCCATTCCCAAGGTCTTCAAGCGCTTGTTCGTAACGTTTTTGTGGGTCTCTCTCTTGATGATGATCTACAACTTCGTGTTCCTTGCTTTCTTGGTTTTATTGATCATAGCCATTGACACCCAGAACGTCTTTTTGCTGTTCTTTTCCGTGGTGGTCATATTCTTGCTCTTCCTTGTTGTTCATGTCTATATAACCGCGCTGTGGCACTTGGCCAGCGTGGTTTCGGTGCTGGAACCGGTATACGGGTTCGCCGCCATGAAAAAGAGCTACGAGTTGCTCAAGGGAAAGATCCGTTACGCAGGGGTGCTTGTTTTCATGTATTTGGCGATTTGTGTGATCATTGGGGGCGTGTTTAGCTCGGTGGTGGTGCACGGAGGGGGCAAGTACGGGGTTTTTGTGAGGATTGTAGTGGGTGGGTTCTTGGTGGGGGTGTTGGTGATCGTTAATTTGGTGGGGTTGTTGGCGCAGAGCGTGTTTTACTATGTTTGCAAGAGCTATCATCATGAGGGGATTGATAAGTCTGCTTTGCATGATCATCTGGGTGGGTATCTTGGAGAGTACGTGCCGCTGAAGAGCAGCATTCAGATGGAGAATTTGGAAATCTGAGATGGGAGAGCTAAGCTGACATAGATGATAATTTATGTGTAAGTTTATGGAATATATGAAATTATGTGTAATTTTTTTTTCTCTTCTTTTTTTTTTTTCTTGTATGGAGCGTGTAAAAACAAAAAAAAAAAAAAATCCTTTTGAGATGGGCATGTGGAAATTTACAATTTAGATAGTACCTTTATTTTTTTCCAACAATTATTTGAGCAAGTCCTAGCATTTAATTCTTGTGGATTGCTTGGATTTTTACTATGTTGTGATGGATCTTGGAAATATTTTCTGATGTGATAGATCTTGGAAATATGTTCTGATGGATTTAGTACGTGAGTACTACTTTTGCATCTGTTGTCATAGGCAGGAAAACTCTAATTAGATGCTTATTTTCTGTTCTATATGTTATCTAAATAAAGTTTGCTCTAGTGATGAAGAGAGAAGGATTTGGTTATTGCATTACTGTGACCGCCTCTGGCATTGCTCAAAACAAAGTGGATGGTTATAACTGTGGTTTTGTCCATTTTTTTCTGTTCCTCTGGTTAATAAATTGTTTTTGATGTTTATTACTTCCTTCTGCTGTTCTTTTCATGTAGTTAACTTTATTGTGGTTGTCATGTTCTGTTGCATATTTAAAGTTTCTATGAGCTGGTTTTCTGATAGGTTTTATTCTTATCAGATCATACATTGATAGCTGGGATCTTTCAAATTCTGTTTATCGCATTTCTCTTGGTCTACCAAATTCTGTTGCAGGAAGTGCCTTTATTTTTTTTATGGTGATATCTTGACTTAGCTGATGCTTATCTAGTTATATGCAGTCGGATGCATTTTCAGCCTTTGTGTTTACTTTGTTGCTGTTGGCATCTCGTCAAAGGATGATCCTTTCTACTATTGTTAATTTTTATTTTTCTTTCTACTGTTCAGGTGTACCAATGGAAGTAAACGATTTGTTGATTTTATGGAAACAGTTAGTCACAAGTGTATATTATATTAATTTTGTGTTGTGCTTGCGGAATATATTATTGTGTTAAGGTATGTGTCTCCTTTGATGATTAGTTTTAGTGATTTTCTTGTTTGTTTTGCACCTGCTAGTTAGGTAGTTCCTTTTGTATACTTCCAGTGTACATAGGGGCGCCTTATGCTTTTAATGAGATTGGCTTATTATTTATCAAAAAAATAAAAAATTATGCTAAATGATCTACTGATTTTATGGATACAGTTATTCACAGGTGTATATTATGTTAATTTTGTGTTGTGCTTGCAAAATATGTTTATGCTTTTCATTTGGGTTAGTTAATCTGGATATGGAGAAAGTCAATTTTGAAAACCATTAAGAGCATCTCCAGCAATGTTTCTAAACTAGCTTTTTAGTTAAATTTAGCTATTTTGTTAACTTTTCTTGCTCCAACTGATACTGTAAAATAGAAGGTTTTCCTATTACTGCTATAGTAAACTTTCATATTTACAAGTCACTGTAACAACTTGTAAGTAATATTTTATTATATTTTCTCTTTTTTTTAATCTTTTCTCTTTCCTCTCTTTTTCTCTTTTTATGGGGAAGACAAGGAAATTATAAAAAACTAATAAAATAATACTAAAAAACAATATTTAATTAGAGTAAATAGTTAAAATAGATGTTCTTGTTGGAGTGTGTAGTGAAAAAGTAGTAGCTAAAATGAAAAAAGTTGTATTTTGAGTAGTAAAATGAAAACTCTTGCTGAAAATGCTCTAAGATTCAGGTCATTCACTAAGTGATAATATCCAAGACTGAGGTCAATCCAAGTGAAAACGTCATTGTGCCAAATAAACCCTTGTGAAGGTTTCATATCATCTCTTTCACTTCTGTTTTCCCCTTTTTCATAGATACATACTAGTGACTGGTGTTAGTTCCTATTAATGCTGATCGACTGGTGTACAGATTGAAGAGGCTATTTTTTCTGAAGTGGCTAGATTCACACATTTGAAAGCAATATATCTGGTGTTTGTGGAGTTGTTATTTTTATTTGATATTTTAAGACACCAGATGGATAAGCTTTCCTCTATTTATTGGTTTTTTCTGCTATGTTGTGTGTCGATCGGGCAGTGAAACTTTTGGGTTTGTGAAAATTTTCTGTGTATGAATTGTTGGTTGTGTTAGAGCCTAATTATGTTATTTTCCTTTTGGGAATATTTAAAGAGATGGCAAGTTTGGGTCTATGCATGTGGTGGTGCTCTTTCTGTATCAGTATCACTACTAAGTCGCTCCAATTTTCTTGTGGCTTGTTTATTATTAAAGTTTGTTAGGTTCATTTGGTTGTCCGTAAATCAAAATTTGTTTTGAATAATATTCAGTTTTTATTCAAGACTTGAATATTTCAAGTTGCCGGAATTTCCGACTGACTACCTGACCCCGAGCCCGCCCAAGAATTCTGATACCAACTGCTAATGACAGTCCGGTTCGGGCTCTGTAATGGTATTTCCGTTTCTGACCCCTTTGGGGTTTGGAAAAGTTTTCCCATGGTCCTATCTTTAGGATTTGGTTTTCCATTGTCCTAGGCTACGATAAGACAACGTGATGTTTTTGTTTCTCATTGATTTATGGGTTGGATGAGCAGAAGGATTGTGAGAGGTTATAGCAGAAAAGCCCTGGGAGTTGGATCAATGGGTCTTACTAGGAATGACTTTTACACACAAACATATGAGGTTGTTGGCTTAGATTTGGTTAATTTTTTTTTTCATAAGTTAGATTTGGTTAATTGACATAAAAAAGCAGAATGATTATGTTGTTTTATGACCACAACTGTATAATGTTTCTTTTCTATGTTACAGAGGTTTCCTATCTGTGATTGTTATCTGTTCTATTTGTTAAATGTTATTTTTCTCATGCTTAGAAAAGAAATGACATTTTTCACATAGTGTGAATTAGGTCAAATTGGAGAGGCCTGGGTATGTGTCAATGTTGAGGGAATCTTCAAGAAGCTAAAGTCCTTTGTGCATGTGTTGATGAGTCAGAAAATCACTTGATTCTATAAAAGTCATCCTGCTTACATGTTTATTGTGAAAGTCAGAATCTCCTTTCAGTCCACATGCTGACTAGTAAAATATGAGGTGAAACATGATTAGTGGGCTGGCACATGGGGTTATGGTCCTTCCATTAAATATCTTTACCACTATTCTTGCTGCCTTGAACCATCCCTTTAGTAGAGGATTTTATGCCCTCAGGAGAGTTTCATACTCCCTGTTAAATCTTAAGATCAAGCCAGCATTTTAACTAAAAGAGTTGCCACAACTTTAGATTTGAGAGTCTTATGGTTGGTGTAAGGTCTCCATAACTGTTGTCTTTGTCTCTGCATTGCATGTTATATATTTTCCTCTTTAAGCTGCTCCTATGGCAAAGAATTCTGACCCCTTATATTTGGTTTATTTATTTGATTTATTATATATAGCCTAGTCCTGGAATGGAAAAAATGAAATTTTGCACTGGTTATCTTGGTTTTTGATTGTTGAAACTGTGTGGATGGAGAACACAATAAATAGTCTTCCATGTTTGATAGGTTGAGTTAGTTTGTCCTGCATATAGGCTTGTATGGGATGATGAGCAACTATGCCCCTTTATTGGAGTTCCAATGAATAAGCATCACGTCATTTTGGTAGCCATCTTTTGATAAAAGATTTGATTTTGATCGCTATCTTTTGATAAAAGATTTGGTATCCATAGCATTTATTACTTAAGGGTATCATTGGTCTTAAAGGAAGTTTGATTTCCAATCTGGCTGATGATGATGTGCGAAGGAATTAGTGTTGGGAGACTTTTCTAGAGGGTTGAGGAAAAGGTATCAAATTAGAATTTGGAGTCCTTTACTTGGCGGGATTGGTTACTTCCAAATTCTCTACTTTTGCGTATTTTGTTCTGAGCTTCCAAATTCTCACTAGAGAGATTTTCTTGGCATATGAACTCTTAAAGCAACCAAAGTTTGATGTAATACCCGGAAAAATAAAAACTAAAAGCAAAATAGAATTTGGAGATATCGAAATAAATAACTTAAAATAAGGTTTTTAGAGGAAAAATTGGTAAATTTTGTGCTCAAAAACAACTTACCGTAGTCGGGCAGCCACGATGTGCATGGGAAGAGAGCGTGTAATTTTGATACTTGTAGCAAAAGTTATATCCAATTTGCTGTTATATGTGCAAATTGTAGCAGTTTGTCCTCATAATTTGAGTCCTTTTTCCTTTCTAGGATTTGGGATTTTTTTTAAAAAAAAAAAAAAAAAAAAGATGAACAAGAACATAATACAATATCACATATTAAACATAGAAAATTACAAAATCCAAATACAAAGACCAAGAAGAAATTTTAATTTTGATAATAATCCAACTACGACTCCATAATAGATTCTCAAAGCCAGAGGAGGTAATCGAAAAAGTTGTCAATGAAACTTGTTGTAGCGGCTTATAGTGGGTATCAACAAAGGAAACTTATTTTAACTTGGCTCAGTTTTGGAGATTAAAAGGTATATGTATAATAACGGAGGAAACACCATCTAAGGCTGTGAGAGAGAGAACTACCAAGATTGAATATTTTTTAGACTCATAATCGGATCTATAATTTCTGGTTGACCAAAAATACTTTACAAAGGAAAACTAGATGTGATGTGACAAAGGAAATATGCTACACGAGATCAAAGCAAGAGATTGTGGGTTTTCAGTAGATCGATCATCTAATAACCCAAACAAAAGACTAAAAACATTAAGTGCTTGAGAGTGATGGGAGAGGGTTCTTGGGAGAAAAGTGTAGGGTATTTTGGAAAGGGTAATTAAGAATCTTTTTAGGATTCACTTGCTTATGGTTTAAGCGTTCTGTAAATGATAAAGATGTATTTTAGAGAAATAATAGGGGTTAATATATATATATATTTGGTTTATCTCATCTTATAAATCAACCATTAAATTTGTGAAGTTTACTATTGACTTCTGTAGGGTTTACAAATCTAATAATTAATTTATAAGACGAGATATACCAAATAAGAAAAAAATATTAACCCTAACATTTCTCTTATTTTAACTTGATAATGAATTTCATTGAGTAATGTCAAATCTCAACCACATATTTATACATAAATGACTTTATTTAGCATGGAAAGTAGGGTAGCTGTGATTGTTGTGCTTTCTTGTTTCTTATTACCGACTCAAATGGATGGAGATCTACATGTCCACGTGGACAGAGCTCTCTCTCAATCCTCAAGTGGGTGGAGAGGTAGCTGCCCTAGTGGGGTGTTGTGTTTGGCAATAATACAAAACAGTTTATTTATTATTTACTTCAACTTGAATTGGGACATCCAATGCACCCTTGGGAAATTGATGTTTTTGTCTCAATCTCACAATCAAACAAAAGAATAAATCGGAGAATATTCAGTTAGTAATATATGAAGGGTATTTTTGTCTTCTCAAACAGTGAAATTTATTTTCATATAATATGAGCAATTGCGAAAAAGAAATGACAAAAAAGAGTTATGGAAAAAGACAGTGCGACAATAAAAAGACCTCAGAAGTAGGATTGAAATCCAATATAATTATCTATCCATATTACTTGCGATTTGGGTAAGCAAATGTGTGAGGACCGTTGTGTGGCTCACTTGCCGGGACATGTGTTTGGGTAGGCAGGCCCCATAAAGGGTCCTCCTCACAATTGCCTACCCGAGAGTTTGTGAGAGCAACAAAATATTGTTTATGTAGATGAGAAGCCTAAACTATTTTACACCCTGTAAATATTATTTTATTTGGTCATCATAAAATATTTTCAACTGACCGAAACTTAACATCGTATCGTGTCAAACACTCAAAAATAAAAAATAAAAAATATTTTACACCAAAAGAAACAAAAGTTTATCAGTTTGATTGGTGTAATGACTCCAACTTCTTGAATGGCAGTTAAACAGTAGAAAGTATATTATTTTACTTGGACACAAAAGCTTCTAATTTTCATATCATACCCCAAGTGATCAAAGGACCTTTTGGAAAGAATATATATAGTCAAATGTGGGAAACAAAAGAGATTATAATGGATTTTTACCATCATTCATCTAAGAAACAGAGAAGGGAAGAGAAGTGTTTCTCGTAATAGTGATTCTAACCTCTAACGCGAAGTGATAGCATTCGCTTTCAGCCATTCTCCTCCATCAACCACCAATGTTGTTCCGTTGATGTATTTTCCTTACAGCATAAGACATGCACAGAAGATTCTCAGTCTATGGCACAACATGGGAAAAAAGGGAAAGAAAAAGAAAAGGAGAATGTATTTTCCTTTAAAGGTTTGTCCAAAATTTCAAGATTTTCCAATGTTGAAATATCAATTGATTTTATGGAATGGAGTCATTACAACACATTTATAAGGTTATATATAAGCAACAAATGACAAGTTATATTAGCATGGTATCTACAAACAGATATTAAAATTCTTTTTCCCACTGAAATTGCAGAATTCAAATGATGAACATCTAGAACTCCTTGCCTCACATAATTTAATCCTTGATGTCTTTAACACTTGAGCTTAAAAATGATCTAAAGCATCTATAAGTACCGGAAAATCGTTTTCAGGCAAACAGGCAGTTTTAAATTCATGAACGCAGAAATTACTGGAGTGGAAGCACATATTGTTGCAGATTGACAAAATATTATGGCATGTGTAAATTCATTACAAAAAGATTATGAACAATACTGACGTATGTATCATCGACATCACTAGTTTTTATTGATTGTTCCCAGCTTATGCTCAGACAAATTAAATTTTTTTAACCACTTCATTACCAACTCATTGGAATTGAACCTTTTAAATACTTCCACAGAATGCATGAAGCCTGATGTAAATCCTTTATCATAAGGTGGCAAAAAAAAAAAATGACAATTTAGGTCTTAATTTAACAAATGGCCAAAGCATAAGGTGATCTTTTGACTTTTTCCAAAAAACAAAATTAGAAACATGTGGAAACTTGCTAAACTAGCTTGATGAACAATCTTTCACGACCTATACATAATTTTTATCAAATACCACAATGAAGAAGAGTTTGTGGATTGAATAAACATGCAAGGAGAAACAACGATAAGTTAATGAGAAGATACATATCTATATAATTACACCTTTGGTACAGGAAATTAAAGAAAATTAAGACAAAGACATGCATGAGTTTAGCAAATTAGATTACTGACCGGCATCAGATGCAAGATATAGAGCAGCCATAGCAATATCCCATTTCTCCCCCAGTTTAAATAAAGGCATGTGCTGTCTAGTGCTCATCATTTCCTCAGGTCCTAGTTTACTAGTGCCAGCAGTGTCTTCAATGGGTCCTGGTGCAATCCCATTGACTCTGATGTTGTAATCTGTCCCCCACTCCAATGCCAAGCTTCTCGTAATGCTATCAACTGCTGCCTGGTAGAAAGGAAAAGAATGTAAAGATATTGAATAGGGACCATAAGTAAAATTATTATGAAAGTCAAAAACTCAATTTACAAACCTTGGCCGCAGATACATGAATTTGATACCAAGTAGCTGTATAATGCAAAGTTGCACTTATATTTATGATTGTTCCACCATTAGAGATGTCTTTTCCTGGTCCCCTTTTCTTGAGGTACTTGAGTGCTTCATGGCACATTGTAAAAGTGCCAACAGAATCTATCTCTATTACTGCAGAAACCAATCAAAAAAAAAAAACATTGAATTATAACCTCTAAGAACCTTCTATGTGCTGAAAACCCTGTAAAACTCCTTTACATTGCATCATAGGGACTGATTTCATGTGATATAAAAATATGAGATTCTCGACTCAAATTACAGGGAGAACCATTAGTTGATACAAGCCACGAAAATTATATGCTAAAAAGTCAGTTTCACTGATGCAATAAATCTATTTTAGGATTTTATCAAATGACATTGTTTACGAGTTCGTTACTGTGACTTGGCCCCAATTTCTTCAAAGACTTGATTCTGCAGGATTGTACCCTATCATATAGGAATGAAACAGGAACCTTTCTATCTTTCTGAACCATCCAAGAAAGACCTCATGAGCATGTTGATCTAGAAAATAGAACAAGTATAAATTTTTTTGTCATACTTGTAAAATTCCCAATGGAAAAAAAGAAGTCTTATTGATTCTTGTCCTTCTTTTGAATGACTGAATGGTTCATTTAAGTTACTTTTCAGTTTTCTTTCTCAGATACCAAGTTCACAACCTGATATATACCAACTTAGCTTGACTTCTAAGAAACAGCCAAGGACATAAATATAAAGAGATCTAAAAATTCAATCAAATTCAACAGAATAAATCTTCCACTACTCTTTTATTGAATCAAATGTGAATATTTTGATCCACACTCCTGAGGGTACAACCTGTCCGGAAGCCATTAGGAGATAGATCCTCTGCTGCTACAAGGAAATTTCCAGCTGCAGAATTCACAAGAATGTCAAGCCTGCCAAAATGCTTAATTGTTGATTCCAGAACTCTAACTGCGTCTTCTCTTTTGCGTACATCTCCCTCTAGTCCAATAGCCTGCAACAAAAATGATAGACATTTTTCAGTGGTGAAGTAATAAAACCAGACATCATCATCATCCAGCTAAATGGAAAGCATAGTAGTAACACTGCAATTCCTTTCAAACGGCAATCACATGTAAGAATTCTAAAACCTATAGAACACAAAAAGATTTCTGCAGCAAAATACTGAGCTATCAAGTGGAGACGAGCAACTATAGTATAGAAACAGATCACGCTCCACACCCAATTGAAGTGGGATTTCTCTAACCTCGTATCTCCAGGTCAAACAAAAACAGACATAGGACCCACCAACCTGCAGATGAAAGTCCAAGGAACACAGAAACCAGGTAGTGGTACCATAATGAGCATCCGAACCAAAATCTTAAAACTATTAGATTGAGAGCCAAGCTGTTCACCCCTCTCATGTCCAAGACCAACAATGTATGACAAGCTTCACTAGCACTTACAACACCTATAGAATTTTCAAGTTATAGATTTTTACAAAAAAATCTCCATTCAACTAGGAAACCCCGAGTGCTTTCAGTTATATTTTTTTAAACTATAAAATCAAAGCATCGGTTAGACACTTAGACTAGAATTTCATCAAATCATAAGAGCAGTAATAGAACAAGAAACAACAGTACTAAGAGGTTACAATTTCCTCCATTTTCCTACCCTTTCTCAACAACCAAACAGGATCCAACTTTCATCTCAGACGGAAAAAGAGACAGAGACAGAGACAGAGAAAAACAGGGAAATGAGACAAACCCAGTAGAGAAAAATGCTAAAACAGACAAATGAAATTGGAAAAGAGGATGGGGAAGTGAAAGAAAAGATAATATTACAGGAATTCCATGAGATTGAAGGGAGTCAACGGCAGCTTGAAGGACTTGGCTACGGCGGCCCATGATGGCAATAGAGGCTCCTTGTCTCCCTAATTGATACGATATCTCATACCGGATTCCTGACCCTCCTCCGGTCAACAGCGCCACCTTCCCCTTCAGTATGTCAACCTTGAAGGGAGACTCCATTGCCATGTGTCTGTCTCTGTATCTTTCTTCACTCTACTCCACAACGAACAACGTACAATGCCATTGGGTGTCTGAGTCAATGTCCCAAGACAAAGGAAACCGCGGGATACGAATTGGAATATTATGCCATTTCTGTTGTCCTTGCGTTCTGAACGTCTCTTGCGGTCTCTTACTGGCATGTTTGGGCAAACATCTTAATATTTGTGGTGGCAACAAATTAAACAATATATTATTTGGACAAAGTTTCCGCCAACTGCGTTGAAAATTCCTTCCATTTAGTTTGTTGAAAATTCATCCAATCTAGTTTATAAAAGTAACATCTAAGATGCATATGAGATTTTAATAAAATATATTCTAATTTTGTTCATGTTATTAAAAAAAATATGTGCATATCACATGTTTAAAGGATACATGTTACTTTTATAGACTAAATTAAAGGAAATTCTTCCAACCCAATATAAAAGAAAACTTTGTCCAGTAGAAACTATATATGTTTATCTTATAATTATTTCAATTAATTTTTAATTATTAGTGGATAGAGCATACCAACTCTGCAAAAATGTACGCAAGAGAGACGTCAAAATGCAAAAAAATATTTTTCTTTCTTTCATACTGGATTGAGTTGATGGAAACAACAAATAAGAATATTATCAAGTATATTTCCTTGAATTTAAAGTCTCAATTATTCAAGTTTTTTTTTTTTTCTTTGATAAAATAAAATACTAAAGATAGCTATAACTATGACTTTGACCTTTGTGATTATGCATTTAATCATGGTGTTTTCATTAGTCTATACTAGATTTTTTGGACTTTCCTTTTTTTTAGGCTTCGGGGACACATAAGGATATTTTATTTTAGAAAAATACTAGATATTTTCTTTGTGTTCTTTATTAAAGATATAAATCCTTCACATATTTTTTGTTCTAACTGGATATTATTTTCTAAAATTTGGGTAAAAAAAAATAATAAATAATTTTTTTTTTAATTTTCTTTTAAGAAAATAATATTCACTTAAAATAAGAAAAATACTGGCTTCAAGCTGTTAGGGTTGCCGTGATTGACTTGAATTCCTCAAGTCAACACGTGGGCACATGTTGGGCCATCACTGATTTGGAATTCGTAGCTGATGATGACCTCCACTCCTATTGATTATAAGTTTTTGAGAAATGCTAAGGCTATGTTTGCCAAAGACTTGAGAAATGAATTGGACTAGAACCCTAGCAGATTTGATTGATGTAAAAAATAAAATAAAATAATAAAAAAAAAAAAATATTTTGTTAAAAAAAAAAAAAATTGTAGTGATTTTTTTATTTTAACAGTAATAAAAAATTATTGATGCAGTGTAAAAGGTAAGAATGTTGGAGTTGATTTTGATAAGAATAGTAAAATCCTTTTTTTTAGTCCTTTCCCAAACACAGCCTAAAGATTCCAAGACTTTTTTTAAAAAATTCCCTTTCCAAATGATCTAGTCCATTCAAGAAATAACTGGGTTTAGATTTTTTTTCTTAAATTAACGTGGGTACAGATCATTTGAAAAGTGGAATTTGGGAAAAAAAATTTGGAGTCTTTAGCATTTCTCTAAGTTTTTTGCTTTTTATAAAAGTAGAGTTATAAAGCGTGAATATAATGGATTGAGATCTACAGTAATTACTTACTCAAAAATTACAAGTAATAATTTAAATAATTGTAAGAGTAATCTTATATGAAATTCAACTGTTCGAGTAAGTAGAATTTAGTGTTAATCAACTTTACCATTTAATGCACTCCCCTACCTTGCTCATTTGATAGTAGCCAAATGAGAGTCTGAGATACCTCAAAGGGTCACTAGATCATGGTTTATACTATACCAAAAGATCTATTCAGTTAAAAGCCTTCTGTGACTCACATTGGGCGGGTGAAAGTGATGGTCGAAGGTTCATAGGCAAATTTGGCATTTTTCTAGGCCCTTGTTGAATTTCATTATCATTTTCTCTTATGCTTTGGCAATAATACTGGTGGTTTAACCTTAGCCTCAACACCAATTTTAATGCTTTTACAAAACATATAGAAGTTGATTATCATTTTATAAAAGCGAAAGTGGTCATCAAAGATATTACAAATAAATATATTTCAACCAATGATCAAATTGCAGATATCTTTGCAACATGTCTTGGCTACAAACTTATGGCTTATTCTTTTCCCATGCGCTTGCGGGGGATTGTCGATGTTAGCAAGCCTAGTAAAATATTATCAAGAGATGAGATATTTGGCCAAGATGCATTCTGCAGCTTTATCATTGAACTTAAATAGAAAAGAGTTACACTTATATTTGATCACATCAAGCTAACAAGATAAGCTTTGATGTGATAAGAAGATTTAAACAAAGAATAAAAGATAAAGAGATAATATAAAAGATTACAAACAATCAAAAGAGAAGTGATACAAATAAATAACTCTTACAAGAAATAAGTAAGAGTCCTAAAGTGATACAAATAAATAACTCTTACAAGAGATAAGTAAGAGTCCTAGCGCACTTCTCCTGAGTAGTAGCAGACTCCTTAACAGGCCCCCTCAAACTCATGGGAGGAGGAAGAATCATGAGTTTGTCACGCAATTCCAAAAACCGAGAAGAAGTTAATCCCTTAGTAAAGATGTCAGCACATTGATCAATGGTGGAGATAAACTAGAATCACAATATCCTTGTGCATAACCTTTTCTCTAATAAAGTGATAGTCTATAGCTATATGCTTTGTCCGAGCATGATAGATAGGATTAGATGCCAATGCAATGGCTCCAAGATTGTCACACCAGAGCTTTGGTGGAGAGAAAAGGGAGATCCTCAACTCCTTTAGAAGCATGCGTAACCAATATAGCTCAGCAGTGGCAATGGCCATAGATCTATACTCCGCCTCTGTGCTTGAACGAGATACAGTTGGTTGCTTTTTGGATTGCCAAGAGATTAAGCAATTGCCAAGAAAGACACCATAACCACTTGTGGATCTTCGGTCAATTGGATCACCAGCCCAATCAGAGTCACAAAATGCTTCTAGATGAAGAGGTCCCTTAGTGAAAGACAAGCCATAATCTGGAGTTCCCTTGAGATACCTTAATACTCTCTTAGCTGCAGTAAAATGAGCTGTAGTAGGACAGTGTAAAAACTGACAAAGATGATTCACTGAGAATGATATATCTGGTCTTGTGAGAGTGCAATATTGAAGTGCACCAACAATATGCCTATACAGGGACTGATCTTCCAATGGTTAACCATCAAATTTAGTCAATCTTTTGCCCGAAGTGCATGGTGCAGAATAAGGTTTAGCTCCTATCATGTGAACTCGATGTAAAAGATCAATAATATATTTGGATTGATTAAGATACAAACCAGCAAAAGTACGATGTACATGTATGCCCAAGAAATATGACAAATTACCCAAATCCTTCAACTTGAATTCAATTTGCAGTTTTGAGATGAGATCATTAATGCTAGATAGATTATTTCCAATTATGATGATATCATCTACATATATAAGCACAAAGATGGTAAGAGAATCTCTATGAAGCAAAAATAAGGAAGTATCCATCAATGATCCTGTGAAACCGAGTTCAAGTAGAGCTTGAGTAAGTTTATGGAACCAGGCTCTTGGTGCCTGTTTTAAGCCATACAAGGCTTTGTGAAGCTTACAAACTGAATCAGGATATTGAGGATAAACAAATCCTCTTGGTTGTTCCATAAAAACTTCTTCATCAAGTTGTCCATGGAGAAAAGCATTTGATATATCAATTTGTTTCAAAGACCAATTATAATGAATAACTAATGCTAGAATCAATCTCACAGTTGCAGGTTTTATCACAGGACTAAATGTTTCTATGTAATCTATACCATCTATTTGTTCAAACCCTTTGGCCACTAGCCGTGCTTTATACCTCTCAATGGTTCTATCTGGTTTTTGTTTGAGTTTATACACCCATTTGTTTCTGATGACATTTCTATTGTGTGGTCTTGGACAAAGAGACCAAGTGTGATTTTCCTGCAAAGCTTGGAACTCACTTTCCATGGCAGCCAGCCAATGGGGATTTGAGGCTGCTTGAGTAAAGGTGCTCGGCTCACTAAAGGTAGAGATAGACGTATGCATGGCTTTTAGGGGATGTTTGGTAGAATAGTATAGCTTGAAATCAGTAAATGTTTTAGGTTTTAGGCTGCCTGTTTGGGATCTAGTAACAATATGAGGTGAGCTTGGTGGATTGATCAAGGTAGGTAGTGAAGAGATGGAAGGAATATGATCTTCTAAGATTGGAAGAGATATGTCACAGGTAGGTGTTGATTCTGCAGGAGAATCAATGGTTGTAGATGAGGTTGGTGTGGTTGTAGGTGAAATAGGTGGAGAAGGTGTAACAGAATCTGTTATCACAATTGGATTGGATTCTGTAGGTAAAGAGCTTGAAGTTGGTATTATTGCAATGGGAACAATTGGAGGGGATAATGGTTCAACAGAAATTGGTTCATTTGTGATCAAATCAGGTGAAATATTGTTAACTTCAATGAACTGAGAGAGTAATGGAACAATACCTTGATTCAAAGCAGAGTCACTTGTTGAAGCCATGTGGGAGGCAGTACCTTGTGCCGGAAACAACTTCTCATCAAAAATCACATGCCTTGAGATAAAGACTCATTTGGTGGAGGTATCTAGGCACCTATATCCCTTTTGATTTAAACAATATCCTAGAAAGATGCATTGTCTACTTCTGAATTCAAGTTTGTGTCTATTATAAGGACGAAGAAGAGGATAACAAGCACAACCAAATACCTTTAAATTACTATAATCTGGTTCCTTATTGTGAAGTTTAAAATAAGGAGTAGACCATTTTATAGTTTGAGTAGGCAATCGGTTAATCAAATAGACAGTAGTATGGCAAGCCTCAATCCAGAATTTAGAAGATAAATGAGATTGAGCAAGAAGTGTAAGGCCAGTTTCTATGATATGTCTGTGTTTTCTTTCTGCTATCCCATTTTGTTGGAAAGTGTGAGGACATGTTATTCTATGAAAAATACCATGAGAAGAAAGAAAGTTTTTGAATTGATGAGATGTATATTCACCCCCACCATCAGTTTGGAGCTGTTTGATCTTTGTTGAGAGAAGATTTTCAAGTAAACTCTTAAATTTGACAAAAAAATCAAATACTTCAGACTTTAATTTTAAAGGAAAAATCCATGTATATCTTGAAAAATCATCTACAAATATAACATAGAATTTATAACCACTAACAGACACAACTGGAGATGTCCAGACATCACTATGAACTAATTCTAATGGAGAATTGGTAACATGAGTTAAATCCTAAAAAGGTAGTTGTTTGCTTTTGGCTAATTGACATGGCTCACATAAAGAAAAACTAGACTCTAAATGACTAACAGGTAGATGTTGAGACTTGAGAAGACGCTTAAGAACTTGAGAATTGGGATGTCCAAGTCTATCGTGCCAAGTGACTTCACCAGTTTTGACTCCAAGAAAGGCAGCATGATTGCTATGTTTATTGACTGCAAGAAAGACAGCAGGCTTGTTGTGTTTATTGATGAGAAATTGTTTCAGCTGAATTGGGTATAGAACATCCTCACTTGGCCTCTGCAATATTATCTCCCCCGAGAGGTTGTCCTTTACAAGAAAATAAGAAATATGTGAGTTTGAAGTGGCAATTATTATCATGACAGAAACGATTTATTGAAAGGAGATTAGCTGAAACATCAGGACAACGTAAGATATGTTTTAAATGAACAATAGTGTTTTGGAGTTTGAAAGAAGAAGAACCCATATGAGTGATGGGAAGAGAGCTACTAGTGCCTACAGCAACTTGTTCTTCCCCATTGTATGGTTGTTAGATTGTGAGATTTTACAAGTCAGCAGTGATATGATTATTAGCCCCACTGTCAGCTAACCAATCATCATCTTTACGGAGAGCATTAGATTGAGCAGTCATGGCTGCAAGCTCACTTGGAGGGTGTCTTCCTTGGTAGGCATAGTCCATGCGATGATAGCAGTCAAGTGCTTGATGGCTTGTCTTACCATAAATTTGACAAGGAACCCGATTAGTGCTATTAGAAAAGGTAGAATTTGTTCTACCTAAAATTGAAGCACGATTTGTTTGCTGGGGAGAATAGCGCTGACTAGCACTATTTGTTTGCTGAGAAGAATAGCGCTGACCACCAGGAGGCTTATGTGGTTGATTGGGTGCATTGTTCTTGCTGAATTTGGGCCTGTGAGTATTTGGCTTTTGAGAATAAAGCGCAAATGAGGTGGTCTCATACTGTTTATTCTACTGCAGTAGAAGACGTTCATGGTTGAGCAGGGAAAACTGAAACTGATCTAGAGGCATAGCATTGTTATTTGTAACAAAAGAGAAGGTAGTGATAAGGGCATTAAATTGAGGATTCAGGCCTTCAACAAGGTAAGAGATAAGGTCTTCCTCTTCAACTTTCTTTCCAACAAGAGCTAGTTCATTGACAAGGGACTTGGCTTCTTGTATATACTCAGAGCAAGTCTTAGTTCCTTGATGAAGAGTTTGTAATTGGTGTCGTAATTGACTTATGCGTGTTCTAGAAGGGCATGCAAAACGGGTAGCCAATGCAGTCCACACCTCATGAGAGGTATTCAAGCCGTAGACTGTTAGAACCACTTTCTTAGAGAGACAAGTGATAAACCAACTAAGAACATACTGGTCTTTTCTTTCCCATATAGCAGCTTCAGGATTGATAACATCATCCTCTCCAGTAGTTTTGGGAAGGAATTTAGGTGGGCATGGTTCTGAGCCATCAACGATGTTCATAAGACCATGAATACGAAGGATGGGACGAATCTGAAGGCTCTAGGCCAGGTAATTACGTTCACCCAATTTGCTAGGTGTAAAGCTAGTAAGATTGGGTATGGAGATTGTGTTTGCAGAAGAAGCCATTAGGTTGGAGGTGTTAACCTACAAATGGCTCTGATACCAAGTAAAATATTATCAAGAGATGAGATATTTGGCCAAGATGCATTCTGCAGCTTTATCATTGAACTTAAATAGAAAAGAGTTACACTTATATTTGATCACATCAAGCTAACAAGATAAGCTTTGATGTGATAAGAAGATTTAAACAAAGAATAAAAGATAAAGAGATAATATAAAAGATTACAAACAATCAAAAGAGAAGTGATACAAATAAATAACTCTTACAAGAGATAAGTAAGAGTCCTAAAGTGATACAAATAAATAATTCTTACAAGAGATAAGTAAGAGTCCTAGCGCACTTCTCCTGAGTAGCAGCAGACTCCTTAACAAGCCTTACACCCATTTACCAAATCCATCTCATGTGGAAGAGGAAAATAAACGGAGTCCATATGTATTCAACACAATTTCCCCAATTTTCTAGTTTCCTTTAGTTTATAGTTTTCTTGGACACCAAAGATAGAATATCTTGACATAGCATGTCAACACAAGAATCGACATAATTATGGATAATTAGGGCAATATTGTACATTATGCAGTAAAACATGCATAACTTTATGACAGGTATCACAATCGTGCATAAGACCCCAATTTGGAAAGCTTTTTTAGGGTGAACGTAGTGGCCACCAAGCTAACTTGGGTGAGCGTCTACCTCAAAATTCTTTCTTTCTTTCTTTCTTTTTTTCTTTTTTTTTCTTTTTTTCCTTCCAATAAGTGTTTTCAGTTTTTTTTTTTTTTTCCACTTTAGGAAATATTCCCATTAATGAGTTAGGAAGGTTGTTATTTTAGATTTGTTTTATGTAATAATTAGAGTTTTGCCTTTTCCAATCAAAAACAATTTCACTTTAGCGATTTAAGCTCGATTTGTGGGCTTAGTTAGGTATTCTGATTTTGATTAATATCTTAGTATTCTCAGAGTTATTCTCCATTTTCCTTTGGTCTAGTTGGTATCATAGCTCAGCTCTTTCCTACCATGGTACGTAGAGGAACAAGTAGAGGAAGACTTGCAACTATTGGTGATGTGTATGAATGTGATGAGGCCATAAGTAATGTGCAACCGGAGCGTGCAATTTCAATAGTAGGGGCGAGACTTGATGTGCTAGACCAGTTGGTTGCGGCCTCAACCGTTGTTACCAAGCCTCAAACGCTGTTAGCAAGCCTCAAACTCATCTACCAAATCCATCTCGTGTGGAATATAAAGATTAATTAGTTGAAGGAGATTCTTTAGTAGATTGGGACTCTCCACCGATCTACATCTATCTTGAAGATGACTTATTGGAGGAGATAAGTTTTTTGGTTGATACCGTATAAATTTTTGAAGAGAATGATGTCTACAATGTGCTTGAGGAAAGTCCAAAAAGTGGAGTATCTCAATGGGGATGTGTGAGAAAATTAATTATTACTATTATTTTTTTATCAACTTTTCTTAATGTTGACTTCGGCATGGTAGAGGAAAATTTAATTTTTCTGTTGGCAAAAAATAGAAGAGAATAAATAAAAGACATGTAGATGCAAAATAAATAAATAAATAAAAGACATGGGAAAATTAATTTATCTCTAGTTAGTGTGAAGAATTTTAGATCCATTATTCATACTCATATTGTAGTTAATTGCAAGTTATTTATCTTCTGGCATCTAGTTGATTTGCTATTTTTTTTAACGAATTATCTCTTCATTAATATAACAATCAAATTACTCACAAAATATATATATATATATATATAACAATCAAATTGGGGTAAAATGCTCCGTACAATGCCAAATATATAATTTAAAATATTCACAACTCAAACATTATCTATGACATACATAATAGCCTCTCAAGCTATTATAAGACAATATCTATAAAAAGTCACCGTCCCAATCAATTTCAAATTTACAGCAAATTCTGACGAATCACGTCTCTATCAACTGCAAGGTCATTCATTCTCTAGCTTTTTTATCTCCGCTGCAAGTTTTTTATCAATCACAATCATCTTCGCTACCTCTACCATAGTGACAGTTCTTCTTTGTGCCTGATAACTCCTCCATCATCGGTCTATGGCTTGCTCCTAGAAAATGAACCATAAGAAAACAAAAGACCGACCGGAAACTAATTCTGTTATTCTTAAGGATTCGTAAAAACAAAACTTAAGAAAACGAATAAAACTTCATCACATATATTGTTACTAAAAGCAGATCTAGAGATAATACATTCTTATTTAAAATCAACGGAAATACAATAACAAAAACTCAACACACCTTCACGTGTTCTACACGTTACCACTGGCCAACCACCCACAACTAGAAAACACCCCAAGGACCATTGACACACGCACCTCCGTCGATCTACGATGGATGCGAGAAAAAAGAGGTTGAAGGGGGGGGTGGGGGGCGTGTAAGGGAGGACCCACTCTGAGTTGATTTGCTATTAAGAAGGAAATGATAGAAAGTATTAATTGGACATCCAACAAATTTAGGCAAAGACAGTTCAAATTTAAGAATAAATTCTTTCCAACTTGGAGAGAATGATGCAAGCTAGTTTACGATTGACTAGTTATAGTGCAAGAGTAAAAAAAATAAAAAATAAAAAAAACTTATTACATTATTGGTGGGAGATAGATAGAGCCCATGTTATATACATGATCCTATAAGGGTGCTGCCTAGGCCCTAGTCCATTGAAAACCAATGGGCTTATAGGCCTACAACCCAGGTGGTGTTAGATCTGGCTAGCCCAGGTTGGCCGCACCATGAAGAGTTAATAAATGGGGATCAATTTGATAAATCTTTTGTCAACCAATCACGATCATGGGAATAAAGTACAAATATCAATATACCCTTTAATCCTTGAAATTAAGGCCCAAATAAATTCATTTGAAAAAAAAAAAAAAAAAAGAGCTAGGGCCTAAGAGGGACATAAGTCCAAATTGTTGCAAAGTATGCTTAAAAAATTATCGTACAAGTCGTGTTAATGCACAGGTCAGACCCTTCAATCATAATCTATTAATTTTGTGTTAGGTTTGCGAATCGTGTCATAAATTATTAACCCTTATGTCGCTTGTTTAGGTTCGGGTCATGTCAAAGTATGTATATAAGTCAACCATAACTTAACTCATTTAATTAAATAGGATAAACCCTTTAAAATTGACTCACTAAGTATTACTATTTATTCTATTACTTTCCGCTATTTTTTGTTAGGTTCGTATCGAGTTTGAGAATCGTGTTAACAATTGCTAACCTTCGTATGAGTAATGCTATACATATAATTCTTTTCCAATATGCTAACACATGTCAGCATGTGACTAGAGCCACACTAACTACTAAAACAAAATTTAGTCCTTCCAATCACATATTAACACATGTTAAAAACTTGTAAAAGAATTGTAATTTAGACGAGTCTCATTAGAATCTCAAATTTTAAGTATATTCAATCCATACACATTGTTAATTATAAGTATGTGATCTATATTAGATCTTAAATCCACATGCCATGATTACCCAGATTGGATCCTGAAGAGTATTTGCCGAAAAAGAAAGAAAAGATCCTATGCACATAATTGTAAAATGTTGCATCATGTTTGAGATGGATGTGACATCATGAGCCCCACATGCATGCCCCACATGCATGATAGCAAGTCTATATGCTTATGGCATATTCGAACAAGCTTCTTTGGTCAGCCTCTATTGACTATAGAAGATGGTATATGGTGTGTTTGGTTGTCTCTATTTAATACTGATTAATCTTTGAAAAATGCTCAAACTTTTTCAACTAATGAATCTTATAATATTGATTTGCAAACCTAACCAAAAAGTTAATAATTTTCTTAGCGATTACTGGGTATGGTTATGATCGGCCGACATGTGTGCAGCAAAGGTGATAAGCACCCACACGCAAAAATAGACTGATTTTGCATTTTTTTTTTCTTTCTCAAAGAGCTAATCGGGGTTAAATTACGTGGATTATATATAATCCAACTAATATGAATGGATGAATTGGCCCGACCAAATGATCCGACATTGAAAAGGGGTATTGGAAGGGACATGTTTATCTAATCAAATGACAACATTTTCCATATCAAAACAGAATCAATTAAAATTTTGAGTTACATCACTTTTATTGAGCCGTAATTTCTTGAAAGAAAGTGATGTGCTTTTACTTGGACAACAATGATAATATGAACATGACCCTTCAATGAAAGTAAAAATATATCACTTTCCACTGTATCATTCACTTACCTTTTTTCAAGGGCAGAATCTCATAATATTTTTTTTTTTTCTTTTTACAAGTCCACACAATGGGAGGAAAACGGAGAGGGAATTTGAATTAATGACTTCTGTTTTATTAAGCGTAGCCCCCAGTCGATTGAGGTACAACAAAATCTCTTTTGGGGACGGCAGATTCTCATAATTAGTTAAAGTTGTAATCGAGCAGAGTTGAGTATTGAATGTTTAAATTTGGTTTAATTTTTTTTTTTTTTTTAACACGAGTCGAACTTGAACTTATTACGTACTAAGTTAGATAATAAGTTTAAGTTTTGTTCATTTATTTTTTGGACGAGCTAACAAGCTACCTGATTAATTTATTCATTTGATATATAAAGTAAATTTTGTGATTTTTTTTTTTTTTTTTTTTTGGTAAAAAGTTAAAGCATTTTGTTTGTTGGAGAGAAACATGTTAAACATGTAGATGCATCTAGATTTGTCTGTCTTAGTTAATAAAAATGTAGGCTAGGCTTCACTTGGACATGTTGTTTTCAAAGTTAGTTATGACCTAACAACATTTGACCTTTTTCTTAATCACCTAATTAATTACGACAATTATTTATTAGGCATGCCTCAGGGGGTACATTAGTAAATTCAGAGTGTAAATAATATTGACAAAATTATATATTTATATATACATAAACGTGATGCACATACGACGTCGGAGTAGCTACTTGCTGGTCAAAAACTACAGGTGAAATTGGGACCCCAAAAATTAAAAAGAAGATTAAAGTAAATTGGTCCCAACAGGAAGTTGCCAGAGTCTTCATCTATATTATATATATATATATCATTTGTCGATGCGGTACTCTCAATTATTCGAATGGAGTTTCTAGAATTTAGATAGAAGAAGTCCTTGATATTGATCATGATGTCGTGTTCTTAGAACATTCTGCTCTTGTTGTTTAGAGTTTCGTGCTCTTGGTGTTTAGAGCTTTGGCTCTAGAAGTTTTTGTATTATCTTAGATTATTTGAATAAGATTGGTATTTATTCAAAAACAAATAAAATAAAATAAAAAAGTTAGCTTTTAAATCAACATTTGTTTATTTTTTCTAAAAAAATAATTCAATGACTGGTTAGCAATATTACATCAACAAAATGATATAAAAATAAGATTAAAAGCGTGTGTATAAAATTACTCTTTATTTATTGGAGGGTGGGGTGAGAAAGAAATCCTAGTAAACTCATCCTTACTTCCTGCAATGGAACTCTTGAACTTAGCAACCAAAAAAATCAAATATTTATGTGGAGATTGATAAATTATTACTTACATGTGTGACAATTCTAAGTCCTTTTAGGGTATTTTAGTTGACCATTAGATTTTAATAAGGGTTGGCTTAAGTAAGTTAACAATGAGAATGGACCACCAATATATATATATATATATATATATATATATATATATATATATATATATATATAGTTTCAAGTCTCTTTTAGGAAATTAATGATATAAATATTAAAATCTAATGGTCAACTAAAATACCCTAAAGTGACTTAGGATTGTCACAACTTATTTTAGAATTTTCTAATTAGTATAAAATAGTAAATTTAATTACTTAATTATTATATATGTATGTGTTAGAATATTAATTGAAGAGTAATGTAGGAAACAACATTTTTATTCTACAATTATTTCACAATATTGACATAGTAGTTTCAACTAACCCTTGGATTAAGACTAGTATTGTCAAGGGTTGGTTGATACTACTGTCATGTCAACAAACTTTATGATAAAAATGTGGTATATAATATTTCTCTTAATTAAAGAAATAATTTCACCATTTTTTATCTATTTAAATTCTTAGGATAATTGATTATTTAACATAATATTAAAGTAATAATCTTTAGTTCAAACCCCACATTATACCATTTAATTTTAATTAAATATTATACATATTAAAATAATCAAGATGATTGCAAGACCTTTTTGGCATTATGAAATAGGAAATGGGGAAAACAGTTTTCTATGACATGATTGGTGACATCCCCTACAAGTATTCTATGAAAAAATTAGTGTCAATACATGGTTTAGCATTCGGTTAGCCAAAATAACTTCTGAATTGCTAAAATGAGAGCAAAATGAGTTGTATCCGGCTCAACAATTTAGCGAGCGCTATTCACTCACTAAGGCTCCGTTTACTTCGACCTAAAATGGTTTTCGTCGAAAAATATTTTCAGGGAAGTTATTTTTCCTGAAAATGTTTTCCACCAAAAACATTTTACATTGTTTACAACGCGCACGGAAAATCAATTTTTTTAAAAATATTTTCAAAAACAATTTTTAATTTTTTTAATTTAAAAAAAAAATACTAATTTTAATATTAGCTATTCAACTGTATTGAAAATCAATTTTTTAATTTTTTTTAAAATATTTTATATTTACCTATAAAATATAATTTTTATTCAAAATATAAAAATATTAATATAAAATAATTTATGATTGTTTTGATTGTTCCATCTATTGCTCCAACACAATCCTAATGAAGACCAATACAACTTACATTAATTTGACAAATTACTTGAATTTTTTTTTTTTAAAAAAAAAAAAATCAAATTTTAAAACTTACCTTAAAGTATGGGTAAAACCTTCGGCTATTCCTTATTTCCAGAGGAGTAGAGTTATCAAGTTGTTTAATTAAATGTTTATATAGCGTCAAGACTCCTCCAAGTACAACCTTAAAATATCGATGAATAGACCTAATCGATCTATAAAACCTTCCACCAACCACTCGAAACCTCACATTATGCCCAATAATATGTAAAAATATCAACACTTGTTCCTTAATAGACATGTGAATGGTCTCACGTACAAGGTTGTTCTCAGCAAAAATTTTACATAATTCAAAGAAAGATATAGGACTTATTCTTATTTGGTCAATACAATCTTGTCTGCTTCCATAAAGAATACTATCTATATAAATCCCTCTTTCATACTCTCGATTAACATGAGGTTCCCTACATAATACTCTCCTAGATCTAATATCTTTTAAGATTACAAGCCCAACAGTAAGAACAAATGCAATTGTGGTCGTAATTGTCGAAAGAATTGTTTCATCCATCTACAAACAACATAAAAATAAGTAATAAGCAATAAATCATATATGCATTGTTTCTATGTGACAAATGATTAATAAATTCCAAAAAATTTAAGTCTCACATGGTGCAATAAGCAGTGCAATAATATGATATGTGGAAAAATGATAGAGCCCTTTCGCTTATGTCTTTCAAGCCCCAGGACATCAATGGTAACCTTGATGGTCTAAATGCATCGGAGTTTGATATTTTACAGGACTGAGAAGATAAATTCATGGACAAATATGTGAAAGTAGGCCACCTAGCTAGAGTATTTGCCGAAAAAGAAAGAAAAGATCCTATGCACATAATTCTAAAATGTTGCATCATGTTTGAGATGGATGTGACATCATGAGCCCCATATGCATGCCCCACATACATTCTTATGGCCCTGGTTGTGGGACTAGCTAGCTAGATGGCCTACTTTCACTAAAGTATTCTTAATCATCCTAATAAATTCCTCAATTGGTACCCACTTGGAACTAACTTCTAGTTCCAACTATCTACTTTTTAGTTCAAACTGAGAATATAAAATTAATATTTATACTAAAGTATTCTTAATCATCCTAATAAATTCCTCGAGTGGTAGGTAAACATGCAAAATGTTGGTACCACTAGAAAAGCAATCTGGAAAAGTATTATACTGTTCAGCATGGGAACCAAATTACATCTGTGTAATTCTATAATGTTCATCGTGAGCTACTACCTCATTGAGTAAGTATTGCAACAACTAATTATAAAAATAAAAATAAAAAATAAAAACAAAGTATTGCAACAATTTTTTGCTGAAAGAAATGACAATGCTGGATTCTACAGAAAAATTAATATTGAACCTTATCATCAAATTGAAGTGTTATAGCTTGCTCTTAGGAACCCCAACTAGTGCAGCTCTGGACCTCCTTTCCACTGCTCGAGACAGCTGCTTCACCGCCTCTTTGGGTAGATGGCGGGGTTTGCTCAGCCATTCTCCTCCATCAACCACCAATGTTGTTCCGTTGATGTATTTTCCTTACAGCATAAGACATGCACATAAGATTCTCAGTCTATGGCAACATGGGAAAAAAGGGAAAGAAAAAACAAAGGAGAATGTATTTTCCTTCAAAGATTTGTCCAAAACTTCAAGATTTTCCAATGTTGAAGCATCAATTGATTTTATGGAATGGAGTCATTACAACACATTTATAAGGTTATATATAAGCAACAAATGACAAGTTATATTAGCATGGTATCAACAAAAAGATATTAAAATTCTTTTTCCCACTAAAATTGTAGAATTCAAATGAAGAACATCTAGAACTCCTTGCATCACACAATTTAATCCTTCGTGTCTTAACACTTGAGCTTAAAAATGATCTAAAGCATCTATAAGTACCGGAAAATCTTTTGCCGGAAAACAGTGAGTTTTAAATTCATGAACGCAGAATTTAGTGGAGTGGAAGCACATATTGTTGCAGATTGAAAAAGATTATGGCATGTGTAAATTCATTACAAAAATATTACGAACAATACTGACACATGCATCATTGATATCACTAGTTTTTATCAATCGTTCCTAGCTTATGCTCAGACCAAATAAAATTTTTTAACCACTTCATTACCAACTCATTGGAATTGAACCTTTTAAATACTTTCACAGAATGCATGAAGCCTGATGTAAATCCTTAATCAAAAGGTGGCAAATTTATTTATTTTTTTTTTTTTAAATGACAATTTAGGTGTTAATTTTCAAAATGGTCAAAGAATAAGGTGATCTTTTGACTTTTTCCAAAAAGCAAAATTAGAAACATGTGGAAACTTGCTAAACTAGATTGATGAACAATCTTTCACAACCTATACATAATTTTTATCAAATAACACTCAATGAAGAAGAGTTTGTGGAGTGAATAAACAAGCAAGGAGAATTAACGATAAGTTAATGAGAAGATACATATCTATATAATTACTCCTTTGGGAGAGGAGATTAAAGAAAAATAAGACAAAGGCATGCATGAGATTAGCAAATTAGATTACTGACCGGCATCAGATGCAAGATATAGAGCAGCCATAGCAATATCCCATTTCTCCCCCAGTTTAAATAAAGGCATGTGCTGTCTAGTGCTCATCATTTCCTCAGGTCCTAGTTTACTAGTACCAGCAGTGTCTTCAATGGGTCCTGGTGCAATCCCATTGACTCTGATGTTGTAATCTGTCCCCCACTCCAATGCCAAGCTTCTCGTAATGCTATCAACTGCTGCCTGGTAAAAAGGAAAAGAATGTAAAGATATTGAATAGGGACCATAAGTAAAATTATTATGAAAGTCGAAAACTCAATTTACAAACCTTGGCCGCAGATACATGAATTTGATACCAAGTAGCTGTATAATGCAAAGTTGCACTTATATTTATGATTGTTCCACCATTAGAGATGTCTTTTCCTGGTCCCCCTTTCTTGAGGTACTTGAGTGCTTCACGGCACATTGTAAAAGTGCCAACAGAATCTATGTCTATTACTGCAAAAATCAATCCAAAAAAAAAAAAAACATTGAATTATAACCTCTAAGGACCTTCTATGTGCTGAAAACCCTGTAAGACTCCTTTAACATTGCATCATAGGGACTGATTTCATGTGATATAAAAATATGAGATTCTCGACTCAAATTACAGGAAGAACCATTAGTTGATACAAGCCACGAAAATTATATGTTAAAAAGTCAGTTTCACTGATGCAATCAAATGACATTGTTTATGAGTTCGTTACTGTGACTTGGCCCCAATTTCTTCAAAGATTTGATTCTGCAGGATTGTACCCTATCATATAGGAATGAAACAGGAACCTTTCTATCTTTCTGAACCATCCAAGAAAGACCTCATGAGCATGTTGATCTAGAAAATAGAACAAGTATAAATTTTTTTGTCATACTTGTAAAATTCCCAATGGAAAAAAAGAAGTCCTATCAATCATTGTCCTTCTTTTGAATGACTGAATGGTTCATTTAAGTTACTTTTCAGTTTTCTTTCTCAGATACCAAGTTCACAACCTGATATATACCAACTTAGCTTGACTTCTAAGAAACAGCCAAGGACATAAATATAAAAAGATCTAAAAATCCAATCAAATTCAACAGAATAAATCTTCCAGTACTCTTTTATTGAATCAAATGTGAATATTTTGATCCACACTCCTGAGGGTACAACCTGTCCGGAAGCCATTAGGAGATAGATCCTCTGCTGCTACAAGGAAATTGCCAGCTGCAGAATTCACAAGAATGTCAAGCCTGCCAAAATGCTTAATTGTTGATTCCAGAACTCTAACTGCGTCTTCTCTTTTGCGTACATCTCCCTCTAGTCCAATAGCCTGCAACAAAAATGATAGACATTTTTCAGTGGTGAAGTAATGAAACCAGACATCATCATCATCCAGCTAAATGGAAAGCATAGTAGTAACACTGCAATTCCTTTCAAATGGCAATCACATGTAAGAATTCTACAACCTATAGAACACAAAAAGATTGTTCTGCAGCAAAATACTGAGCTATCAAGTGGAGAGGAGCAACTATAGTATAGAAACAGATCACTCTCCACACCCAATTGAAGTGGGATTTCTCTAACATCGTATCTGCAGGCCAAACAAAAACAGACATAGGACCCACCAACCTGCAAATGAAAGTCCAAGGAATACAAAAACCAGGTAGTGGTACCATAATGAGCATCCGAACCAAAATCTTAAAACTATTAGATTGAGAGCCAAGCTGTTAACCCCTCTCATGTCCAAGACCAACAATGTATGACAAGCTTCACTAGCACTTACAAAACCTATAGAATTTTCAAGTTATAGATTTTTACAAAAATAAAAAATAAAAGAAATCTCCATTCAACTAGGAAACCCTGAGTGCTTTCAGTTATATTTTTTTAAACTATAAAATCAAAGCATCGGTTAGACACTTAGACTAGAATTTCATCAAATCATAAGAGCAGTAATAGAACAAGAAACAACGAGCAATTCTAGAAGGCCTACTTGCGTCTTGCCTGTGTCCTACTATAAATGTTGTGATAAAAATTCAATAATGATTAATCACAAGCTTAAGGGTGATTTTAATAGCCACATTATTCTTAGTAGGATACAAGTAAGCCACCTAGAATTACTCGGAAACAACAGTACTGAGAGCTTACAATTTCCTCCATTTTCCTACCCTTTCTCAACAACCAAACAGGACCCAACTTTCATCCCAGACGTAAAAGAGAGAGACAGAGACAGAGACAGAGAAAAACAGGGAAATGAGACAAACCCAGTAGAGAAAAATGCTAAAATAGACAAATGAAATTGCAAAAGAGGATGGGGAAGTGAAAGAAAAGATAATATTACAGGAATTCCATGAGATCGAAGGGAGTCAACGGCAGCTTGAAGGACTTGGCTACGGCGGCCCATGATGGCAATAGAGGCTCCATGTCTCCCCAATTGATACGATATCTCATACCCGATTCCTGACCCTCCTCCTGTCAACAGCGCCACCTTCCCCTTCAGTATGCCAGCCTTGAAGGGAGACTCCATTGCCATGTGTCTGTCTCTGTATCTTTCTTCACTCTACTCCACAACGTACAACGTACAATGCCATTGGGTGTCTGAATCAATGTCCCAAGACAAAGGAAACGGCCGGATACGAATTGGAATATTATGCCATTTCTGTTGTCCTTGCGTTCTGAACTTCTCTTGCCGTCTCTTTTTAGCTTGTTTGGGCAAATATCTTAATATTTGTGGTGGCAACAAATTAAACAATATATTATTTGGTTAAAGTTTTCTTTTAAATTAGGTTTAAAGAATTTCTTTCAACTTAGTTTATAAAAGTAACATGTATTTTTAATAGCATATGAGATATATATAAGTTTTTAACAAAATGTATTCCAACTTTGTCCATGTTATTAAAAAAAAATATGCATTTCACATGTTTGAAGGACATATGACATTTATAAATTAAATTAAAGGAAATTCCTTCAACCCAGTTTAAAGGAAAACATTGTCTAGTAGAAACTATATATGTTTATCTTATAATTATTTTAATTAATTTTTAGATTAGTCATTATTAAAAATAAATAAATCTAACAGTTAGTTGAGACTATCGTATCATCATTTTAGAATAATTTTTGAATGAAAATATGATATATAGCATTACTCGTTTTAAATTGTTTTAAGATTAGAAAAATGTTAAAAGCCCACCTTGTGCACAACTTTGCCCTTCTTTTTTAATTTTTTTAAAAACAAAATAAAAAAAATGTCTAAAGCAATAATATGCTATGTGGTCCTTCTTTTATTTGGTATTTTAAAAAAAAAAAAAATACTAAGTAAAAGAAGGACCACATAGAATATTATTGCTTCAGACATTTTTTTTTTTTAATTTAAAAAAAAAAAATTAAAAAGAAAGGGCAAAGTTGTGCCCAAATTGGGCCAAATAGTTGGGGTTGTATCATACCTCGAAAGATTAATGCTAAGGAGTGTTAAACATTCATCTCTTATTCATTTTAAAAAAAAAAAAAAAAAAAAAATCTACCATTAAATCTGTAAGACCTACATGTCGTTTCAAATACTCAACGGTGAATTTGCCTATCTCTTATATGGAGATGGACAAGAAATTGGTAAAAAATGAAAACAAACGTTTCTCTATTACAACACTATCTTACCGTTATCTCATTATGCAGACATAATATTGTCAATTTATCACTGGATTTTTCTTTCTTTTCTTTATGAGAAATGATGACGTTTATTTCACATACATCTCTGTTAAGTTGACATGCTCTATTTACCATTGATGATTTTTTTCCTCTTTTTAATTATTGGTGGATAGAGCATGCCAACTCAGCAAAAATATACGCAAGATGGATGTCAAAATGCAAAAAAAGTATTCTTCTTTCTTTTAACAATGACTGATCTGGGGTGAATTAATAATACCACATCAGCATAATAAAATGACCATAGAATTATGGTGCGGCATATAGCATTCTTTAATTAAAGCCTTATGTTTATAAATTTTTTTTTTTTTTTTTTGGGTCCATCTCATTCGGTTCACTTCGTGCTAATCTGGATGTTACATTGGATTGAGTTGATGGAAACAACAAATAAGAATATTATCAAGTATATTTCCTTGAATTTAAAGTCTCAATTATTCAAGTTATTTTTTTTTCTTTGATAAAATAAAATACGTAAGATATCTATTTGATGATGGGAGCTATAACTATGACTTTGACCTTTGTAATTATGCATTTAATCATGGTGTTTTCATTAGTCTATTCTAGATTTTTTGGACCTACTTTCCTTTTTTTTTTTCTAAGCTTCAGAGACATAAGTATATTTTATTTTTAAAAAAATATTAGATATTCTTTTTGTGTTCTTTGTTAAGGATATAAATTCTTAACATTTTCCTGATCTTAAGTGAATATTTTTTTTTTCTAAAATTCAGGAGAAAAAAATAATGACCAATTTCTTTTTTATTTTTTATTTTTAAAAAAATAATATCCACTTAGGACTAAGAGAATAATATTAGAAGATCACCCGAAAAACACATAACTTTCCCATTTTTATATTATTTTTTTCATTAAACTCTTCTAGTGTTTAATGGATTTTTTTTTTTTTTTTTTATAATAAAAAATTCTTCATGGTGTTAGGGTTGTCGTGAGTGACTTGAATTCCTCAAGTCAACACAGGTGGGAACATGTTGGGCCATCACTATCTAATTTAATTTTTTGAGTTTTCAACGGCCCACTATTCTTTTATTATTAGGATTTGGAATTCGAGCTGATGAAGACCTCAACTCCTATTGGATTAAAAGTTTTTGAGAAATGCTAAAAAGATTCCAAGTATTTTTTTCAAATTTCCTTTTCCAAATGATTTGGTCAGATGAAGGAAAAATTGGTTTTAGATTTTTTTTTTTTTTTTTCTTAAATGAACGTAGGTTCAAATCACTTGGGAACGAGAATTTAGGAAAAAAATCTTGAGGTATTTAGCTTTTCTTTAAGTTTTTTGCTTTTATAAAAGTAGAGTTATAAAGCGTGAATATAATGAATTGAGATCTACAGTAATTACTTATTCAAAAATTACAAGTAATAATTTGAATAATTGTAAGAGTAATCTTATATGAAATTCAACTATTCGAGTAGGTAGAATTTAGTGTTAATCAACTTTACCATTTAATGCACTCCCCTACCTTGCTCATTTGATAGTAGCCAAAAGGGAGTTTGAGATACCTCAAAGGGTCACTAGATCATGGTTTATACTATACCAAACGATCTCAGTTAAAAGCCTTCTGTGACTCATATTGGGCTGGTAAAAGTGATGATCGAAGGTTCATAGGCAGATTTGGCATTTTTCCCTTGTTTAATTTCATTATCATTTTCTCTTATGCTTTGGCAATAATATTGGTGCTTTAACCCTAGCCTCAACACCAATTTTAATGCTTTTACAAAACATATAGAAGTTGATTATCATTTATAAAAGCAAAAGTGGTCATCAAAGATATTACAAATAAATATATTTCAACCAATGATCAAATTGCAGATATCTTTGCAACAAGTCTTGGCTACAAACTTATGGTTTATTCTTTTCCCATGCGCTTGCGGGGGATTGTCGATGTTAGCAAGCCTTACACCCATTTACCAAATCCATTTCATGTGGAAGAGGAAAATAAACAGAGTCCATATGTATTCAACACAATTTTCCCAATTTTCTAGTTTCCTTTAGTTTATAGTTTTCTTGGACACCAAAGATAGAATATCTTGACATAGCATGTCAACACAATAATCGACATTATTATGGATAATTAGGGCAATATCGCACATTATGCAATAAAACAGGCATAACTTTTATAATGGGTATCATAATCGTGCATAAGACCCCAATTTGTAAAGCTTTTTTAGGGTGAACGTAGTGGCCACCAAGCTAACTGTTAAAAGTAATTGTTAAGTAATTAAATTTACTTCTTCCTATTAGCTTAAACTTTTGGGATAACTGGTAATTTAACATTGTATCAGAGCCAAAGGTCTTAGGATTGAACCTTGACTCCGTCAATTTACCCCCTATTTAATTAAATATTTCACGTGTTGGGCCTCACTTATTAAAAGGGAGTTTGAGCCCACACGCGAGGGAGAGTGTCAAAAGTAATGGTTAAGTGATTAAATTTACATCTTCCTATCAGCTTAAGCTTTTGAGATAACTAGTGATTTAACACTAACTTGGGTGAGCGTCTACCTCAAAATTCTTTTTTTTTTTTTTTCCACTTTAGGAAATATTCCTATTAATGAGTTAGGAATGTTGTTATTTTAGATTTGTTTTATGTAATAATTAGAGTTTTGCCTTTCCAGTAAAAGACAATTTCACTTTAGCGATTTAAGCTCGATTTGTTAGCTTAGTTGGGTATTCTAATTTTGAATAATATCTTAGTATTTTCAGAGTTATTCTCCATTTTCCTTTTATCTAGTTGGTATCAGAGCTCGGCTCTTTCCTACCACGGCACGTAGAGGAACAAATAGAGGAAGACTTGCAACTATTGGCGATGTGTATGAATGTGATAAGACCGTAAGTAATGTGCAACTGGAGCGTGTGATTTCAACAGTGGGGGTGAGACTTGATGTGCTAGACCAGTTGGTTGCGGCCTTGACCATTGTTAGCAAGCATCAAATGTTGTTAGTAAGCCTCAAACCCATCTACCAAATCCATCTCATGTGGAATAGGAAGATGAATTTGTTGAAGGAGATTCTTTATTGGAGGAGGTAAGTTTTTTGGTTGATACCGTATAAATTTTTGAAGAGAATGATGTCCACAATGTGTTTGAGGAAAGTCCAAAAAGTGGAGTATCTAAATGGGGATGTTGAGAAAATTAATTATTATTATTTTTTTAATCAACTTTCATAATCAAAATCTTATTGTTGACTTCGGCATGGTAGAGGAAAATTTAATTTTTCTGTTGGCAAAAAATAATTGATTATTTTTGAAAAATTTTAGTAGAGTTACTGTTGAAGAGAATAAATAAAAGACATGTAGATGCAAAAAAATAAATAAATAAAAGATGTGGGAAAATTAATTTATCTCTAGTTGGTGTGAAGAATTTTAGATCCATTATTCATACTCATATTGTAGTTACTTGCAAGTTATTTATCTTCTGGTATCAAGTTGATTTGCTATTTGATTTTTTTTTTTTTTTTAACAAATTATCTCTTCATTAATATAACAATCAAGTTTAGATAAAATACTCACTACAATGCCAAAAATACAATTTGAAATATTCACAACTCAAACATTATCTATGACATACACAATAGCTTCTCAAGCTATTATAAGATAATATTTATGAAAAGTCACCGTCCCAATTAATTTCAGATCTACAGTAAATTTTAACGAATCACGTCTCTATCCGCGACCAGATCATTGATTCTCTAGCTTTTTTATCTCCGCTACCAATTTTTTTATCAATTGCAATCATCTTCGCTACATCTACCATAGTGACAGTTCTTCTTTATGTCGGATAACTCCTCCGTTATCAGTCTATAGTTTGCTCCTAGAAAATGAACCATAAGAAAACAAAAGACTGACCGGAAACTAATTCCGTTATTCTTAAGGATTCGTGAAAACAAAACCTAAGAAAATGAATAAAACTCCATCCCGTAGATCACTACCAAAAGCAGATATAGAGAGGATGTATTCTTATTTAAAATCAATGGAAATAAAGTAACAAAAACCCAACACACCCTCACGTGTTCTACACGCCACCGCTGGCCAACCACCCGCAACTAGAATGCACCCCGAGTACCATTGACACACGTACCTTGGTCGATCTACGGTGGATGCAAGAAAAAGGAGGGGAAAGGAGAAAGGGGGCAGGAACTCGAGGAGGACCCAACTCTGAGTTGATTTGCAATTAAGAAGGAAATGGTAGAAAGTTTTAATTGGACATCCAACGAATTTAGGCAAAGACAGTTCAAATTTAAGAATAAATTCTTTCCAACTCGGAGAGAATGATATAAGCTAGTTTACAAGTGACTAGTTATAGTACAAGAGTTAAAAATATATATATATATATATATATATATATATCTTATTACATTATTGGTGGGAGATAGATCGAGCCTGTTATATACATGACCCTATAAGGGCGCTGCCTAGGCCCTACTCCATTGAAAACCAATGGGCTTATAGGCCTGCAACCCAGGTGGTGTTAGATCTGGCTAAGCCCAGGTTGGCCGCACCATGAAGAGTTAAATGAATAGGGATTGATTTCATAAATCTTTTGTCAACCAATCACTTTCATTCATGGGAATAAAGTACAAATATCAATATACCCTCTCATCCTTTAAATTAAGGCCCAAATAAATTTATTTTAAAAAAAAGCTAGGGCCCAAAAGGGACGAAAGTCCAAATTGTTGCCAAGTATGCTTAAAAAATTCACGTTTAAGTCGTGTGAGACGTGTTAATGCACACGTTAGACCCTTCAATCATAAATCATTAATTTTGTGTTAGGTTTGCAAATCGCATCAAAAATTACTAACCCTTATGTTGCTTGTTCATGTCAAAGTATGTATATAAAGTCAACCCTAACTCAATTCATTTAATTAAATGAGATAAACCCTTTAAAATTGACTCGCTAGGTATTATTATTTGTTGTATTCCTTTCCGCTATTTTTTATTAGGTTCGTATCGAGCTTGAGAATCGTGTTAACAATTACTAACCCTTGTATGAGTAATGCTACACATATAACTCTTTTACAACATGCTAACACATGCCAACATATAATTAGAGCCACGCTAACTACTAAAAGAAAATTTAATCATTCCAATCTCATATTAACACGTGTTAAAAACTTGTAAAAAGAATTGTAATTTAGACGAGTCTCATTAGAATCTCAAATTTTAAGTATATTCAATCCATACACATTGTTAATTATAAGTATGTGAGCTATATTAGATCTTAAATCCACATGCCATGATTACCCAGATTGGATCCTGAGGAGTATTTGCCGAAAAAGAAAGAAAAGATCCTATGCACATAATTGTAAAATGTTGCATCATGTTTGAGATGGATGTGACATCATGAGCCCCACATGCATGCCCCACATGCATGATAGCAAGTTTATATGCTTATGGCATATTCGAACAAGCTTCTTTGGTCAGCCTCTATTGACTATAGAAGATGGTATATGGTGTGTTTGGTTGTCTCTATTTAATACTGATTAATCTTTGAAAAATGCTCAAGCTTTTTCAACTAATGAACCTTATAATATTGATTTGCAAACCTAACCAAAAAGTTAATAATTTTCTTAGCGATTACTGGGTGTGGTTGTGATCGGCCGGCATGTGTGCAGCAAAGGTGATAAGCACCCACACGCAAAAATAGACTGATTTTACATTTTTTTTTTCTTTCTCAAAGAGCTAATCGGGGTTAAATTACGTGGATTATATATAATCCAACTAATATGAATGGATGAATTGGCCCGACCAAATGATCCGACATTGAAAAGGGGTATTGGAAGGGACATGTTTATCTAATCAAATGACAACATTTTCCATATCAAAAGAGAATCAATTAAAATTTTGAGTTACATCACTTTTATTGAGCCGTAATTTCTTGAAAGAAAGTGATGTGCTTTTAGTTGGACAACAATGATAATATGAACATGATAGAACTTGCTTACTCTTCAATGAAAGTAAAAATATATCACTTTCCACTATATCATTCACTTACCTTTTTTTAAGGGCAGAATCTCATAATTTTTTTTTTTTCTTTTTACAAGTCCGAACAATGGCAGGAAAACGGAGAGGGAATTTGAATTAATGACATCTGCTTTATTAGACGTAGCCCCCAGTCGATTGAGGTACAACAGAATCTCTTTTGGGGACGGCATATTCTCATAATTAGCTAAGGTTGTAATCAAGCAGAGTTGAGTATTGAATGTTTAAATTTGGTTTAGCAAATTATTATTATTATTATTATTATTATTATTATTATTATTTTTTTTTTTTAAGATCGAGTCGAACTCGAACTTATTAGGTACCAAGTTAGATAATCGGTTTAAGCTTTATTCATTTATTTTTGGACGAGCTAACAAGCTACGTGATTAATTTATTCATTCGATATATAAAGTAAATTTTGTGATTTTTTTTTTTTTTGGTAAAAAGTTAAAACATTTTGTTTGTTGGAGAGAAACATGTTAAACATGTAGATGCATCTAGATTTGTCTTTCTTAGTTAATAAAAATGTAGCCTAGGCTTCACTTGGACATGTTGTTTTCAAAGTTAGTTATGACCTAACAACCTTTTTCTTAATCACGTGAATATATATATATATATATATGACTGATTTATAATAATTATAATCATAATTAGAGTAATAAACCTCAGCTAACTCTTGACCCTACTTCCTAATTAATTACGACAATTATTTATTAGGCATGCCTCAGGGGGTACATTAGTAAATTCAGAGTGTAAATAATATTGACAAAAATTATATATTTATATATACATAAACGTGATGCACATACGACGTCGGAGTAGCTACTAGCTGATCAAAAAATACAGGTGAAATTGGGACCCCAAAAATTAAAAAGAAAATTAAAGTAAATTGGTCCCAACAGGAAGTTGCCAGAGTCTTCATCTTATATATATATATATATATATATATATATATATCATTTGTCCATGCGGTACTCTCAATTATTTGAATGGAATTTCTAGAATTTAGATGAAAGAAGTCCTTGATATTGTTCATGATGTCGTGCTCTTAGAGCAATCTACTCTTGTTGTTTAGAGCTTCGTGATCTTTGTGTTTAGAGCTTTGGCTCTAGAAGTTTGTGTATTATCTTAGATTATTTGAATAAGATCAGTATTTATTCCAAAACAAGTAAAAAAAATTAGCTTTTAAATAAACATTTGTTTATTTTTTTTTAAAAAAAAATAATAATTCAACTACTGATTAGCGATATTACATCAACAAAATGATATAAAAATAAGATTAAAAGCGTGTGTATAAAATTACTCTTTATTAGTAACCAAAAAGTTCAAATATTTATGTGGAGATTGATAAATTATTACTTGCATGTGTGACAATCTTAAGTCCCTTTAGGGCATTTTAGTTGACCATTAAATTTTAGGGAAAAATATAAAAAAGCCCCTCAAACTACCAACCGTTTTCGATTTAGCCCGATAATGTTTCAAAAGTAATAAACTAACCCCCCAAACTACCAAACTATTGCATTTTGGCCACTCCGTTAATCAAAACCGTCAGTTTGGACGGAAACTGCAAAACGACGTCGTTTTGTTGGGGGCTACTTTATCACTTTTCTGAACATTAGGGGGCTAAAATAAAAACAGCTGGTAGTTTGGGGGGCTTTTTTATATTTTTTCCAAAATTTTTTTTTTTCATAAAAGGGCATTGTAGTATCTTACCCATAACAAAACGACGTCATTTTGCAGTTTCCGTCCAAACTGACGGTTTTGACTAACGGAGTGGCCAAAATACAATAGTTTGGTAGTTTGGGGGGCTACTTTATCACTTTTGAAATATTATGGGGCTAAATTGAAAATGACTGGTAGTTTGGGAGGCTTTTTTTATATTTTTTCCTAAATTTTAATAAGGGTTGGCTTAAGTTAACAGTGAGAATGGTCAACTAAAATACCCTAAAGTGACTTAAGATTGTCACAACTTGTTTCAGAATTTTCTACTTAAAATAATAAATTTAATTATTTAATTATTATATGCGTATGTGTCAGAATATTAATTGAAGAGTAATGCAGGAAACAACATTTTTATTTTATAATTATCCCACAATATTGACATAATAGTTTCAACTAATCCTTGGATTAAGACTAATACTGTCAAGGGTTGGTTGATACTACTATCACGTCAGCAAACTTTATGATAAAAATGTGATATATAATATTTCTCTTAATTAAAGAAATAATTTCACCATTTTTTATCTATTTAAATTCTTGGGATAATTGATTATTTAACATAATATTAAAGTAATAATCTTTAGTTCGAACCCCACATTATACCATTTAATTTTAATTAAATATTATACATATTAAAATAATCAAGATGATTGCAAGACCTTTTTGGCATTATGAAATGGGGAAAACAGTTTTCTATGACATGATTGGTGACATCCTCTAAAATTATTCTATGAAAAAATTAGTGTCAATACATAGTTTTCTTCCTTCTATTGAGATTGGTGATTTTGATAAACCTACTTGGATGCCTTCTAAATCAGGTAAGTTTAATACATCTTAAACTTGGGAAGCAAATAAATTCAAATTACTAGTAGTTATTTGGTGGAAAATTTTTTCTTTCTCATGTGCAATCCAAATGTAAGCTTTTATATTTTTGTTGGCAATAAAAAATAGACTTGGTAATTGAGATAGGATGCTGAAATGGGGACATCGCCAAGACTCGCTGCGACACCACTAGGACTTGTTGGGGCACCACTAGGCTAAACGCCAAAAAATATTTTTAGTGAAAAATATTTTACATCGAAACAACCGAACCTTAAAGAAAAATGGTTAAGAATAGTAATATTGAAGTTGATATTGGAAGCAAGTATATACCATAATTTTGAGGAGAATCTTTCATATTCATTCATTAAAAAAAGATTAAGAGCATAAAACCCTTACATCAGATAGTAGAAGGCTCTGATAAATCATAGCCAAAGTTATGGGGTTACAACGTTTTAGAGACAAACATAAAAATTTTACAATCAAGTCCTATCTATGACTTCAATATCCGCTAACCCATCTCCAAACTTCAGTTATAGAACAAATTTGTTCCAAGCGACTCAATCTAATACATAGGTAGACTATATTCCCAACTTTTATTTTTCCGGCCATAAAAGCAAAACCCTCAAACCGAAACTAATCATCCTCGACCTAAAAGTCATGACAAAAATCTTCACCCAAAGATCGCTCATGAAAACAGATCTAAAGAGTTGCAAAGGAATTGCAAAAATTTTGCAGGGCAAGTAAAGACTAAAGAAAGCATAATGGAGGCCGTTTTATTGGATGAAAAAAATAGAAAGTGTGAAGGAAATTCCCCTATTTACTTTTAGTAAGTGAGCAGTGTAAATGTAATTTTTTTTTTTTCTGAATAAATCTAATTTTCTTTTGAATTGTAAAGATGTTGAATGAGTGGTTAGGAGTGAGTCACAGCTGTTAAAGAGTGTGAAGCTGTTTGTTGTTTACCCAACTTTCTTGCTTAATAGAATGGCTTATTTATATGTTAATTAAATAATTAAATTTATTTATTATTATCAAGTAATTATTTTTGGATAGCTAGTGATGTAATAATTAATAGATACCTATACTAGGCTGTTGGCTTCCATTGAAACAATGATTTTGGGTCCACACATTGTCTAGGGACAATGAAAAAGATAACATGTTTGTCTCTAACTCTATTTTAGGACCAAAAAGAGATGCAAAAGAGCTTTATATGCCCTACCATTACTCTTTGATTTGGTTTATGTAACCTTTTGGAAAAAAAAAAAACGTCACTTATCACTCTTGATCTTTAATTACTTTTGCATTTATACCTTTAAACCTTAAAAAGTATCAATTTAGGGTAACCATCTTTTAGAAGTTTACAATGCTAACCATTTTATCAAAATTTAACGCTAAATCAAACGGTTGATAAGTATCTTTAACACGTTTATAAAATTACAAAAACACCTTAAATTTGGACCGAGATATTTTTGAAAAAATTTACTTTTTCTCTGTTAAGATTTAACACTGGACCACAATATCCATGTTTCTCAACCACTAGAAATGCTTAGTCTCTTTCTCATCAGAAATTCTTAGTCTCTTTCTCATCCGAAATTCAGAATTCCAGCTCATACAAAATTGACACTATCTGAAGCCCCAAGAGGCCAAGAGAGTAAGACACTATGTAGTACTAGTAGGCATTTAGCACTACCTAACTTTCTTTTTCTTCCTCGTGGGCTGATATTGACCCCTTGTTCACACACAAGTCACAACCATCTTCCACATATTTCATCTTAAACTTATTCTCAAATTATGCTTTAATTCTTGGGAAAATTTCGCTTACTCCTCACGAATTACGTGTTTTGCAATGTTGATTTCAAATAATTAAAAGTTGCAATGTTGGTATTTTATTTTTTAACCTTTTTTGATTTCACAAGCCCTTATGGTTAGGGTTTCTTATTAACTGGATTGCTAATAGGTAAAATGTCTCTTATACCCATATAAAATTTAGAAAATACAAATTTATCATTAATTACGAATTTATTTTATTTTATTTTTTTTTTAAAAAAAGAGACCTACGGCCATGCATGAATCAGCAAATGTTCACTTTTTTTAATTTTAAAAACGAGAGTATTTTGGTCATTTTAGTATTTTTTATTAAGATTTAGCAGAAAATCCTAACTGAATGATGAAATTAAAATGGGTTAAAAAATATAATATCCACATTGCAACTTTTAATAATTTAATTAGGTCAACATTGCAAAACAACTGTACGTACAATACCCATGTTGCCCCAAACTCATGTGTTTTAAAACCTTTTTTCCATGAACATTATGCTACTTTGCTTTAAAACTAGTTAGTGTCTTCTTTTGATCAAGTTGCTAACCCAAATGTGGCATTTTTTCCATTTAACAACACTCTTCTTTTCAATGCTATAGCCAATCTTTTCTATGGCTTTAACTTTTCCTTTTCTTATATATATATTCTTAAATGAGCATGCGTGTATGTTTGGAACATGATCCTTCCTAGTTCATTTGAAGAGTATTTTTGTCTTTTCACATTTTTTAAGAGACTAAAATACCCCTCTAATACAATTAACGAAATATTTTTTCGGTTCATTTAAACGAGAAAAGATCCTTATTCGCATGTTGGGATATTCCCCTTATATATTTTATTATATTCAAATAAAATAATAGGTAGAATTCAGTTGGGTGACTCCCATATAGATCTGCATAGAGACATATAAGTACACTTTTCTTTGATTACTTACAATATGATTCGCCATGTCGCTACTCAATCTATCTGAGTGGCTCATAGCTAAACCTATATTTTAGTTAAACATATAAAATTAAGATTTTATGTTTCAGTTCAATCTTGATAGTTGACGAGGCTGATTGATCGTGGAGGTCACATTCATCGAATTCATCAAACGGTCAATTATTAACAGCAATTTGACCCAAAATAGATGCTAATTTCCAATAAAGAAACAATTTTTTTTTTTTTTTTTTTAAATGGAGCTGTTTCTCCTTTTTTTTTTTTTTTTTTAATCTTTTGTTGAATGAGCTGATTTTTTTAATACCAATTAATATATATGCATCCTCAATTTGATCAAAATTAAAAATAACGTGTCGAATCTGTGCTTACTTTGTGTCAACTTTGGCTGCACATGCAACATATCTCTTTCTTCCACCTTTATAACCTTTTCCCATGATTTTCTTGGATTTTAAGATTATAGGTTGTCTTAATTTTCTGTTAATGTTGTTTTTTTATTTAGTTGTTTACTTACAAGAATTAAAACACTGAAAATGAGGTGGACTATATGATAAAAAAAACCAAAAATAAAAATTATATAGTGAGATACATCCAATTTTTTGAATGTTCCCCCTCCCACCACAAAAAAATAAAGAAAGACAATTGATGCAACTGATGGATGAGAATGAGGTATTCATTGGTCTAACAGCAATAATACTTGCCTATTTGGGTGTAAACAAGGAAACGGATCCTCTCCATTCCATTTAAGCAAAAAGATGTAAAAAAAAAAAAAAAAAGGATCAAACTGTCGTCATATTTTACAATTATGACAACCTTTCACCAATTTACTTAAATGGCTCCCTTCCATTTCAAATTAAATGCGGCAGATCCATTTATTGTAAACAAAAGTGAAGCTACAATAGCTCTTACAAGCGTGGATTTGCCTATATTCTTTGACCGCTCTAGTCTTTTACTTGAAGGTGACTCTTTGGTTACAAGCATGACAATCAAATGTCGTGTCCCCAACCAATTTGAGCTGGGAATTTACTAGTTTTATATATATATATTAAATAAGGTTTTATTCAAAATTGGATTGGGAGATTCTTTGAAAATCAATGTAGTTTCTAGTTCATATGTCAAGTCAAGGTCATCATCTAAGCTGGATATTAATGCTACAACTTTCCTAATTTGCAATTATTAGTACATTAGTTTGTTCTGACTTTTTAGTGCCATAGTGCCACTTATAAAAAAAAATAAGGCTATAAATTATATTTTAATTTTATAATCATTCTATAATAGTACTATGTGGCTGCTAATGTTTGAATGAGTCATTATCTTAAAAAAAATAATAAAAAAAAAAATCAAAGGTTTATTGGAGCTGCTACTTCAACTTTGTAGAATAATTATAGAATAGAAATATAATTTATAGCATTACTTTATAACGAATAGATCTAAAAACCACATGCTTGCCATGTCATTCAATACACGAGACTCAATTAGATTTTTTTTTTTCTTTTTTTGAAACTTCACTTATCCTACGCACGTGAAGAATTATTGGTTTTGCAATGTTAACTTCGAATGATCAAAAATTGTAATATTGATATATCATGTTTTAGGGTTCATGATTAACTCAAACGGTAAACAGGTGAAACATCATTTATAACGAACATTTGACTGCACTTTTAAACTTTGTTTTCAAGTAGCATATTTTAAAATCGCAAATCCAAACCGACCATCAAACGAGGACCACTTGGGTCGTGCTAGGGCAGGACTTGAGTTGGTGGTGGATGATGAGTGAGCTAAAATGTAGACTTGGCTGAGTACGGGTTTGTGAGGTAGTGGAAGACGCCTTTAGGGAGAACTTGCCCACGGACCACCAGGTCGACTAGTGTGTCAGGCACAGTCTCCATCTCTGGGTCACAAAAGACTTGTCACTGTTTTTTTTATTTTAATGAGCAGGATGTTCTGCCAAAATAATATCACTAATACAAGGAGGAATTTCCTCCCGCCAAACCGTATCTATGACTTGTTTAATTACTGCACTGGCTAAATCATGAGCCGCTTTGTTCGCCTCCCGCTTCACATGCCGAACCTCCCAAAAAAGAAAAGACCCCAAAAAAATATCTTCCACTAAATGTCCCCCAACTGCTCTCATCCGGTTCCCGCGCGAGGATGGCTTTCGTTGCCTGCTTAGCATCACTTTCTATAAGAATATTCTAAAGACCCCTTTCATGGCAAAGCTTAATCCCATAAAAAACAGCCAAGGCTTCCGCTGCAGTTGGTTCCAGGGCCCTTCTTTTTGTTAAGCTTCTAGCTGCGTAGACCCTCCCCTCATAATCACGCACAATGACACCGATGCCCATTATTCCGTCCTTCCTATCTAAAGCAGCATCACAATGTAATTTATAACATGCCCCAGAAGGTGGTGTCCACCTCATTTGTCGGTCCCCACACGGAGTGAGAGAGCTCCTGTTTGCTAGCATTGACAACTTTAAAATCCTCCACTGCTTTACCTGCTTCACGTGCTACAACGTCTGGGTGAATGAACTTTTCTTCATGGATCTATGCGTTACGCCCAAACCAAATCTTGCATGCAATTTCCACAAATAGATCAAAATCATCCCTTTCACCCAACGTTAAAAAAATCAGGTCCCTGGAAGACACTTTTCTGGAAAATCCGTCTACTAGCTCCCCAAACATCCTTTGTTGAATGGCAGTCCCAAAGGATGTGATATGTGGTTTCAGGTTCCAGATTACAGAGAGGGCACAGTGGATCAGTAATCACCTTTCTTTTCAGCAGATTATCTCTAGTGGGGAGAAGATTTTTACATGCTCGCCACATAAAGTTCTTCGCCGCATTCGTAAGGTTCAATTGCCAAATACCCTGCCAAATATCATTCTCATGGATACGGTCTGAGCTCTCTGGCTGCTGTTGTCCCTCTTTTTCTTTTAATAAGTGATAAGCGACGCACCACCCCCAATCGTTTAAGAAAATTTTCAAAGTGGTCAGGACATATATTAAGGCGTCGGTTAGAATCTCCATAATGAAGAATCTTCATATATGTTTAATTAGTATTATCGCCTTAGATTCTTATTGATGTCTTGGTGAGGTTGAATCAGGCTATGGCTCAGTCGAACTTGAGGGAGCGCATGCGGTTTTCACCATCTAGGCTCTTCATGTGCGGCTCCCAGCAGATAAGTGTTATTATGATCACGCCCAGATAGGATAGCCACAATTAGCCTCTTTGGCCTACTCTTTTTAATTAAAAAAATAAATAAAAAAATAAAAGTTATAAGCGAAGACTTGTCGATGCCAGTTCACGTTAATGTGTATCTACTGGT
>NC_081542.1:36479907-36677320 GCF_901000735.1 Corylus avellana
TGTCAGACTTCAAGAGGCATATCATCTTGCAGTAGATTTAATTTTTTTAAGTTTTCTATTAAAAATAAATAAAATCTAAATAATTAAAAAAACTATATAGCATATACTAATATGCAGTAGCTTTTTTTTACCACTCCTAAGCCCAATCGGGCAATTGCCAGTTATATTATGAGAGAGTTTATCTACGACATAACTGTTCAGATAAGTGGTTGGACATCTCAAAATTTATTTAGACAGCTGAATCTCATATAAACTCTTTCATACAAATTACTTAAATTGCTAACAATTTAAAACACCTAATTACCCGGAATCTCTACCAAGATGAGCCTATTTTCTCATTGAAAAAGATGGTCTTTTAGGCCCCAATGGTGAAAGGAATATATCATATCAAACAATAGAAATTAAAAAAAAAATAATAATAATAATAATAATAATAATAATTGATTGATTTAAGGAAGGTTAAAAGGAAACAAAAAAACACTCATAACTTGGTTGATAATTTCACCAAGTTTGCCCCTCCAACACCCACCACCTAACAATCCATGAAAAGTATTATTTTCCAAGTAATTATGAAAGTGATAATGGTCCCATGTTTGCCTCCCTCAATATCACAAAAGTTTATATAAAGGGACCACAATCCACCCTTTGAATTCGTCAGCGGTGTTGCTGTCAAGATTGGAAATATAGATTACTTGTTGCAATGAGATTGGAAATAGAAATAAACATACCTTTTTATTATTATTATTTTTAGTGTTAATGAGGATAATTATGTACACACCAAAGACCAATTAATTTACTAATTGAGTCTATATCTAAACGCTTACCAATTACCAACCAAAAATAAATAAATAAATAAACACATAAACATCTACTTTGATACCACCAAAGATGGTAGTTCAATGGTCTCAAGAAAATTCCCACAAAGTTGGGCATGCACTAGGGTCTCGTTCGACTCCCGCAATGGGAATTCCTTAGCCTATTAGTATTAGCTATCTTGAATCCCATTGATGCCCTGGTGGGGCGGGTGTTAAGCTATGGTTCGGTCTGTCTTGAGGGAACGCCTGCGGTTCCTATCGTCTAGCCTCTTGAGCAGCACTCCGCGAGTTAGTGCTATTATAATCACGTCCAAGTAGAATAGTTACAATTGGCCTCCCCCTCCAACCTTTTTTAGCTTAGGAAAAAAAAAAAAAAAAATCTACTTTGAGACATAAAAGAATGTCGAGTTGATATTAGAGGCAGTATTAACGGTTACAATTAATAGTAAAAAATCACAAATTCAGTAACAGTTTTAAAAGTTACATCAACTTCAGGAGAATAAGAAGATGGTTCCTAGCCGTACTCATTGAATCAAAATTAATCGGGTTAAACCCATCAACCTAAACTCATTAATTTCGTATTAAGTTCTTGCATCGAATTTGTGGGTCATTTCAAAAATTATAAACCCTAAACAATATCATCTAACTACTTACCAATTATCCTAAAAGAAAGAAAATCAAAATAAACACATAATCATTCTACAGTTTGATAAAAATATTCTCATTATTTATTTTAAAAAAAAAAAAAATTGGATAGTTTCGAGAATCTGAGCTGTCCCTCACTAAATAATGGAATTCAAAATTCCACAACATACACACATTATAACTGAAATGGTCCATGAACCAATACCTTATCATATCAACGGTCCATGAATAAATACCTTATCATTTCAACCATATATTTAAAAAAAAAAAAAAAAAAAAGTAATCTCAATTGGTGCTGGTAGCCAGTTGGTTAGGTGGCAAACACGATAAGCGATTCTCACTCGCTACCAGGACGAGTGGGATGCACGTGCGTTGAAATAGAATGGCAGAATTGTAATATGGGGTCCCCCTAAACATAAGCGCCGCCGCCGTCCCCCTATTTGACGCGCAACTACGGCTTTAAGGGTTCGCAGAATATTCGTGAAATTTATATTCCTTTCTTTTTGGAAATTAAGAAAAAGAAGAAGATTGGATAAAAATCTGAAATTGACGGATTCAACATTAAGAAAATGTGGTTGACATTAGCTTTCATAATATTCTGTCATTGTTATCAAAATGAAAAACACAAGTTTTATAAAAATAAAATAAAATAAAGTGATTATTCTTTTTTCAAAATTAGGCCTTTAATGAAATTATATTCTTAATACGGGGTTAAGAGCCTATTTAGGGTATGTTTGGAATTACAGTTTTAATAAGTGTGATTTTAATTTTATTTTATTTTTTAAATCGCTACTTTTTAAAATCGTAAGGGTGTTTAGTAAAATATATTAAAAAGTACTTTTTTTTTATCAATTATTTGTTATGCGAAATTATGATTTTGGTTTAAATTCGCGTTTTTCAAATAAACACCTTATAACCTATTTATAGAAATCGCAGATTTTTTTTTTTTTTTTTTTCCTATTTTAGATTAAGAGTCCGTGTGGGAGTGCGTTTTTTAAAAAATAATATGCTTTTTTAAACTAATTCGCAATTTTGGAGTGTTTGGGATTGCGATTTTAAAAACGCAAATTTTAAAATGGTGAAAAAATCCGCGATTTTTGGGGTGCTTATTTGAAAAAGTGCGAATTTAAACCAAAATCACGATTTCGCTTAAAACTATTCTGCGCAATATTTACCTATTTGGTCATGAAACCGCAATTATATGTTAATGTTATCCAAACACTCAATTGATAAAAAAAGTACTTCTTCACATGTTTTACCAAATGCCTATGCGATTTTAAAAAGTAGCGATTTCAAAATTTTTAAAATTACACTTATTGAAATCGCACTCTCAAACGGGTACTAAGTGTTTTTTAGATCGCAATGCCAAACACCTTACATTTTACGATATCTTTTAAAAACGCAGATTATTCTTACCAATTCGCAATCTCAAACTCTCCCTTAGAATTGCATTAAAAAAAAAAAAAAAAAAAAACACTTTTTCAAAACTCAGTTTTAAACTTTTTAGAGCAAAAAAGTCAAATTTTCTTTTTCTTTTTATCAAATGAATTTATTTTGTTTAAAATCGTGCTTTTTTCAAAAATAAACACTCTCTAGCCTATTTATAGAAACAACGATTTTTTTATTTTTATTTTTTCTATTTTAGATTAGGACAGAGTTTAGGGACAGAGTTTTCCTCCGATTCAAACTTGGTTGGAGGAGCTTCCTCCAACTCAATCTATAAAAATGACATGTATCATTTGAACATGTGAGATGCACATGTTTTTTTAATAGCAGGGACAAAATTTGAATAAATAATATTAAAAACCCATGTACATCTCATATGTTATTAAAAAAAAAAGGGACAGACGTCATTTTTATAAACTAAGTTGAAGGAAGCTCTTCCAACCCAGTTTGGAGGAAACTCTGTCCTTAAAAAAAAAATGGACACATGTCATTTTTATAAACTGAGTTGGAGGAAGTTTCTTCAACTCAGTTTGGAGGAAAACTCTGTCTTTAGATTAAATACTTGTTTAAATCGCTATGTCAAAGTTTTGCAATATCTTTAAAAACGCAAATTATTCTTGCAAAATCACAATCCCAAACGCACCCAAACACCATTTTAAGTTTTGAATTCTAAAATTTTCAAGGTTAGGAGTCATTTTTGGTTTTGTCGAATGAAAACAATATGACAACTTATTCAAAGATTTTTAGACGTTTGGTCGATTTTTTTTTTTTTTTTGGGGGTCATATTTACCGAATTCAATTAAGTTCTGAAACATGAAAATTAAGAATACTTTGATTTGGTTGAACATGCATTGTAAATTTGTAATCATAAATTCACAACCCTTTTAACAATATGTGACATGTCACCACGATTGCAACAAATGAATTGTGATTATAAAGTAATATTGGGAATTTTACAGGTTTGAGAAGAAAAAAAAAAATTAATTTATTAAATTGACATCTACCATTAAAAATTTAAAATATAGAATTTTTCACATATATTTTTAATATGAATAATAGAAGATGCGACATGCTCTAAGCACAGATATTACATGCTTTGTTAATTTTATTAAAAATGCAAGTGAATGTGACAATCATGCTCTAAAGACATATTAATTTTATATACTAAATTAAAAAAAAAAAAAAAATTTATCCAATCCAATTTCAAAGAAAATGTCGTGCTTATATATAATCCTAAAAATAATGGATTAAAGAACAAAATGATATTTATGGGGGTGATTCCTGCATCCCGTTTATTACTCTATGTATAATGTTGACTTAGTCTTTTATTTATTTATTTTTCCAACTGTTGTTCAAGATTGATTTTTAAATAAAATTTGGATATAAAAACTTATATCTTAAACGCACCCACCCATTTGCAACCTGAATCCTAGCTAATGGTCAAGGAAAGTGCCTTCCTACAACAACTTTTCCTTTTGTATCTAAAGCCTTCTTTTTCCTCTTTTTTTTTTTTTAATTTTATTTATTTATTTTTTATTATTTTTATAAAGTCTACATACCCCTCAAACTATCACTCAATTGACAATGTCTTCCTAAACTTCAATTATAACAATGTCCCCCTCCAATGTCATTGTCCCTCCCCCTAGGCTAGCAAAAAGATAAAAATGCTCCTATATATTTTTCAATAAGTCAAAAATACCCCTATAAATTCAAAAAAAAAAAAAAGATTTTAATTTTTTTTTTAAATCGAAATTTTTTAATTTTTTTTTAAAAAAATTTAAATTTGCCACCCTTTGGATTTTATTTTTTATTTTTTTTAGTTTTAGGTTTTTTCTAAGAGTTCTAGTATTTTTTGTTTTTATTTTACAATCTTAGTATTTCATCATCAAGTAATATCACAATTTTTATAGCTGTGGGGATATCATTAACGGGCCAGAATTTAAGGAGTGGGTAATTTGACTTTTCCTTCTTTTTTTTTTTTTTTTTTTTTCTTCTAAGATTACAACAGAAGGGACTAAAATTATAAAAATAAACATAGAAAAATGGTTAGACAACCCAACAATAAGCTCCGATGCAATCTACTTAGTGCAAGTAAGTATGAATTAAATGGGGATGTATCAAATTAATGATACAACCCTATGAATTCTCAGAATAGATGCCAAGAAAACTAGCATGCCGATTGTAGTAACCTAAATAATTAACTAAGCTTAGATAGCTTAGTTAGATGGTTAATTTGAGCTTTGGGTCACTAGGGACAGGTGGAAGGGCATTTTGAAAATTTTAAACTTTTGGACCAGACGTATGCCTGGAGACCACCGTACGTATGCTCTTGTTTTTAGTAAGGACGTACGCTGGGGGACCACCGTGCGTACGCTCTTGTTTTTAAGTAAGGACGTAAGCTGAGGGGACCACAGGATGTACTCTGCCAATAACACGCTGTACTCTGCAAATACTCTGCAAATAGTACATGGACGTATGCCCCAATAGTATATGGACGTACGCCCCAATAGTACTAGATGTACGCTACTTTTGGGTTAACCCCTGGATAATACTTAAACGTACGCTACAACCTTTGGACCACTTGGTAAATAGTACTGGACGTATGCCCCAATAGTACTGGACGTCCGCTACTTTTCAGAATAGTTGGTAGCGCCTTCTACTTTTTCTCACCTATAAATAGCCCCCTACCCTCAACGTTTAAGCTTTATTCTCGTCCCTAGGCTCTCTGAAACCATGCGTGAGTGTGTTTTTGTGAGTTTTGTGAGTCTTGGATAAGAAGAGGGGATTCTTTGAGATTTTTGGCTTCAAGGAGGTAATCTTCTAAGCTTAGCTTGTTTCTTAGTCGTTATGTTGTTTAAGTGCTTTAAATGGGTTAGCATTTAATTCTTATTGAACATATTTCCTTTTGCATGGAGGTGTTGTTTTGAGATAAAATGTCCTAAGAAACTTTTTGGTAGTTTTAGAAGCAATTTGGGAGGATAGGAGGACAGTTGAACTAAATGAGGTTCTACCTGAACCTTCTAGGCGAACGTACGGCCACGAGACCAGACGTACAAGTCTTTTGGGCAGACATATGGCCTCGGACCTGGACGTACGGTCAGAAGTGTTCCAGGGAACGCAAATTTGGCCGGTCGTCTGATAGCCTCTGTTTTCATGTTTAGGTTCGTTTTACTTGATTTCAGGTCCAATGACAGGTCTTTTCATTCTATACACAGTCTCAAGGAAATTCCTATGGTTTCACGCACCGCAAGAGCACAAACCTACCAACGCCATATCACTTCTTCCTCAACATCAAGCACGCCTATTATACATATATATATATATATATATATATATATATCAAACATGTATAATTTGCAACTCTCATGAAATACATTTTAGAACTACTGTGAACTCTTTTTTGCGAAAACGTATGTTGATTAATAAGATAATGATGAGGCTTGTAAAGCTATGGATGTAAAAGATTGATAAGATTAATTGCATCGTATGACATGGTACATCGAAACGTGCGGAATAACGGTCATGGGCTTACTACAAGTTAACTTTATGGTCAAATGTGTGTGTGTGGGGGCTTTAGATCCAATGATTTCGTGACCAGGCGTAGCCATTCTCTAATAGATGGTCACTATAGGACATGCGTCATTAGTGATGTGGGCCACCCGAAGTCGGACTCGGTCGTGCCATTAATGGGATGGACGGTAGTGTACAATATCCGAGGTATCGGTGTTATATAACAGGTCCCTCAGAACAGTGCCAACCCTACTAAGAATGGGTAATATCTCGAGTAGACCATACGTAGAACTATTATTGTTACTCATGATTATAAGCATATATTATATCTATATCACATCCATGTTAAACTGTCGTCTCATAATGTTACATGCGCTTTATAAACAACTAAGTTCACTATTTAATGACGGGTACGTCATGTGCATTTATACTCACCAAGTCGTTGGACTTACCATTGTATTATTATTATTATTTTTTTCTCCATATGTACAACTATGTGGTTATAAATAGTTTAACAGAGATGGATACCATAAAGCTTCTGGTTATTGTGTAGGACTAGGGAGATGCTTGAGGACTTATTATGAGCTTAGGCGGGGACTCATAGTAATTAATATGTTGCATTATGTTGTAAACTTAGAGCTTTTATGCATGTCTGCATATTAAGGTATAACATGAATCCCTTGTAAAGATGATGATATGTATAGTATTTTAGCTATTTTGATGATCCTTGGTAGATACTATAATTATAATGATTAATGTTTGTAAAATCTTTTTGTTTCTACTGTTTAGTATTCTCTCTTTTGAGGAGTAGAGGTCCCCAAGTTTTGTTCCACGAGGGAGAAGACTGAGAGACGAACCGTGAAATGAATTACCAGTTAATTAATTTCCGGAGTGTTACACCTATAAAGGCGGTAAAAGTAGGGCTAAAAAGGGGCACAAACCTCAAAAGGCCTCTCAACCCTTTTCAAACTCCTACATAAAAAACCACTACAATAAGTACCCATCGGATTGAAAACCACAATAGCAAAAGGGCACTGAGAGAGGCCAGATCGAAGCCACCATAGGAGTAATACTTTCTTTATTCATTTTGTAGTGGTGAAGGTTGGGCACAAATGGAGAAGGTTGGCTAAAAGATGGTGTTAACCGTGCAAGCATATGACTATAAGTAAATATCTGGCACTATTTTATTTTATTTTATTTATTCTGATATGATAATACTAATCAACTCTTATTAAAAAAAAGTTAAACGCTAATTAGTATGGTATAATGGTGGTGGATAGGGGTGTTAAATGAGCAAGCCGTCTGCAAGCAAGTTCGGGAACGGCTCATATAAGCTTAGCTGGACTCGATTATTAAATGAGGCATTTTGTGAACACAAATACTGGCTCAAATATTACACGAAGCAAGCTCGGCTCGACTCGGTTAGGCTCGTGAGTAGCTCATATAAGGCTCGAATTGGTAGTTATTCACAGAATTGCTCATATTAATATTAAAAATTGATGATTTTTTTTTTCCTAATAGCATCATTTTATTATAAAATGATGCATATCCTCTCTCTTCGAAACTAAACGTCTTGTTGTCTTGACTCAGGCTCCATACTCGGCTAGTTAGGCTAAGCAAATATTCATATGCAAGCTGACTTTTTGAGCCGTTTAAGAGTACTTGAAGTTTAAATTTATAATAAAAAAATAAATTAAATATAAGAGCCAGCTTGCGAGCTAACTTGGCTTATTATGAGCTCGGACTCGATTTTTTTTGGCTCGAGCTCGAGCTCGAGTAAACTTTAAACGAGCCAAACCCAAACAAGGAAAGTTCACTTTCGCTCACACCCCTAGTGGTGGAATAGTAATAATAATAATAAAAAAAAAAAACATGATTTCTAACATTATTCTAATATGAAAAATAAGAAATGACTACTAAATCTTATCACGTCAACCTTTGTGAGATATTTATAAAATAATTATGTAGTATGATACATTACTCAATTTTACTCAGTTACAATTTAAAAGGAAAAAAAAGAAGAAGACAAAATGACATTTTATTTAATATTTTAAAAAGAAATTAGTAATATAGAAGCTTAAATGTATTAATTGATAAATATTTAGAATATAGTTTGACCGATGAAAGTGATTTTTTTTTTTTTTTAAAGAGTGTCTAGTGCTTGTGTTGTTCGTTAATTTTTATTTTATAAAAAAATAATAATAAAAAAAAAGAAAAAAAAGAAAAGAAAAGAGAGCCATTATTAAGAAAAATAGTATATTTGATTAACTTGACTAAGCTCCAAAGTAAACTCAAACTCATTCAAGAAATCAAAGGGGATGTGTGAATAGTAACATGTCTCCTTCTAGAAGGGGACGTGTACTGTTCAAACGTCTCCTTCTAAAAGAGGACATTTTCACTATTTAAATATTCTTAATTTTAATTCTAGTCACTATACTTGCAAAATATCACTATTTGAGCGCCTCTAATTAAATAGAGACTTTTTTGGCCTTAAAATATCACACTAAAAATGTCCCTAATTCTAAGGTTTTTTTTTTTTTTTTTTTTGGTGTGTGTAGTCGTAGGCTTGAGTTCTGTTTGAATTCGATGGAAATGTATAATATATATATAAATTAAATCTTTTGTAAAAGATAATAACTTTTACAGGAATTTGGCACAAATCAAGTTTTTTGTGCATTATATTTGAGTAATGCTATAAGTTTCTCATGTGTCATTATTATATCCCTCCAAATATGATGTGACTCTTAAAATCACCATTCGACTTGTGATTAATCAGTATTGAATTTTGATCAAATTATGATTTTAAAAGCCACTTCATTTTTTTAGAGACACAATTAGGACTTCTAGAATTACTCATTCTATTGAGATGATGACACATTAACATGAAGCAACAAAAGTGAGTGTTGTAAAAACAACAAATCTATCACTTATCCATAAAATTCAAAATTAAAAAAAAAAAAAACCATAAAATAAAGAAGAAATCAAAAGAAAAAGTGATGTTTTTACAACACTCACTTTTGTTGTTTCATGTTAATGTGTCGTCCTCTTAGGGCCTGTTTGGGATTACCTTTGAGGAGCCTATAAAATTCTCAATTTTATACTAAAGACAATTGCAAAATCTTTTAATGATTTAAAAAAAAAGTCAAAACTTTTTAGATTAGGATATCATTATAACTTAAAAAGAGGATAGAGACCACAATGCCCAACAAAAAAAAATTAGTAACGGTATTTTGAATTGGGCCTATCCACATGCAAACTACTTTTTTTTTTTTTTTTTTTTTAAATAAATAAAGGTATATCACTTTTATAAAACCACTTAAAAATGACCCAATTGCAAAATATGCACTCTAAAACAAATTATTAATTGATTACCTTACTAATTAAAGATCTTATGTAACTTTTTTTTCTTTTTTTTTTTTAAATATTAATATAAAAAATTACTTAAAACACGTCTTATTATTATTATTATTATTATTATTATTATGCTGCCATTAGAGCACTAACTAACATTCATGGCATGTGTTACTAGCACCTGCCATGAAGCAATGACCCACCAAAAAAGCTCAGTTGCACAGGAATGCATGATGAAGCTTTTCCCAATATTGCATCTTTTTGAATAATAATTTTGAATTGTATAAAATATAAAAGCATAAAAGAGATATATTTTTTTTTAAAAAAACATATTTTACATTTTAAAAAAAGAAAAGAAAAAGGGAAATCTAAAACAAAGTAAAAAAGAAAGATTGTTGTATAGCTCCAGTGCAGACTCCAGAGTGCAGAGTTGAAGTTCCACCATACGAGGCAGTGGCAGTAGGCCCCCCAGAGAAGACATGATTAAGCAACAATACAACTTATCTTATCGTTCTGTACTATTTATTATTTAAATAGAATAATAATGTCAACAGTAAAATAATGATTATGCAGCTTATGCTAATAATGGTAATAAAAAAGAAAATAATTTTACTATTTGTGCTTCCTTTTCTTTGCTCAGCGCTCGGCGGCGATCAGCCAACTAAAAAACGTGTCACTCTAAAGAATTACAAGCGAAACGGATTACTTCCACTCTCTTTTGGCGGGGAGTAGTTCGTGTGCTTTTTATTTTTTTTGTTTCATCTTTCAGAGAAAAGGGTTGAGCAAGCAGCCAAAATAGAGCCTGCACTAAAGAAGACTCTGTTTTCTTTTGCTCTGTTTCAGAGCCTCTGTTTTTGCTCCGGAAACCGACTTGGCCTTGGTCGTCTCTGCGTTTTGGTACGTGGGTATGTGAGATTTTTGTTGGGTTTGTGTCATCCTGTGGCTGAGACTGAGCCTCTTCTCAAGCTGACCCCACTTGGGAATTTCTGACAGAGTAATCAATACCCAGTTCTTTGTCTGTTTTTCATTTTTTATGTTCTTTCATCTTTGCACGGGAGATGTGCTTGAGCTGTTCTGTCCTCTACTGGGTTTCTGGGTTTTCATTGGGTATTCTGTTATATGTTAGCTTTCTTGGTATTGAATTGATATAATTACCAAGAAAACTGGGTCTTTTTGGTTCAGCTTGTCTTGTCGTAAATAAAGTCCGAATATTTGGTTCTGGTTCTCTTTGTTTCTTTTCCTTTTATGCTCTTTGCATCTGAGGTGTGCTTGAGCGGTTCTATCCTCAATTGGTTTCTGGGCTTTTATTGGCTTTCTTTTCAGTTTTGGTATGTATTAGCTTTCTTGATATTGGATTGAAGTATCAAGCGAAGACTTTTTTGTTCATTTTGAGGTTGTCGTGGTGGGCTTATTTTTAACTTGAATCTTTGGTTCTTGCCTTTTCAACTTCTATTTGGTGTCAGTTTCTGTGGGTCAATTGTGTTTACCGAATTGACTCCAATTTCTAGTTATTGGATTTGGATGGTCTTCTCTTTGGAATGATAAGAGTTTTTTTAAATTGGGATATTAGTTTAATTTTCAGTTTTGGTTCATTTTCAGATTTGTGTTGGTGGTACTGTTCTTAGTTGGATTCGACATGGATTTCAAGTGAAGATCAAAGTTGTGATTTTAGGTTTCAGTCATTTCTGTGATTTCTGATTGGTTTGGTTTGAAGGATTTGAGTTTGTGTTCTGGTTTGTGGAGTTGAGAGACTGCGGAAAGGGATATCAGAGAGGGTAGGTGGTGAGAGCTGCAAAATCATTTGAACTGAGTTTCAAATGGCTTCAAGAGTGGAGACTGATGACGAGAATGATAACAACAAAGGCAGTATGTGGGTGTTGGATCAGAAGCTTGATCAGCCTATGGATGAGGAGGCTGGAAGGCTTAGAAATATGTACAGAGAAAAGGTAAGAGCAACTTTCTTTTCAAGATTGTCTCTCACATATTGTATTCACTTGTAATTTGTTAAAGTAGGACATCAATTAATTCTTGTTAATGGCATCTTTGCCTTAACGCGTGAACTCTTTTAAATACCAATTTATAAGTCCAACTTAGATTTCCAATTAGAAGGCGTTGGATTTGTTGAATCTTTTATGCTCCAGTTGATTTTGAGCTATATGCCTTAAGATGCCAGAAATGAATGCATGGAATTAGTGCATGGATGTTGTCACTGGATTTCGGCTTGCATTGCTATTGAGTATTGACTATTATTGTAGTAACTAGTAAGCTATATAATTGAAAGTATTGTTAATATGAGATGTGTACCCGCTAGCCTATATGAAGTGCATGCATGTTGTTGGATTTAGGCTTGCAGTATGCTGTATAACTCAAATAATTGCATACTGTGATATCTGTCCATGCCAAACCTGTACCAAGGGTAATCCGGAGTAAATTGATGGATTTTGAGGATATTTTAGATGTTGGTATTCTCATTCCTTTTCTTTATTGATGTAGTTTTTTATTAATGTAGAAATTTTCCGCGGTATTGCTTCTGCGGCTTGCATTCCAGAGTCTTGGAGTGGTTTATGGAGACTTGGGCACTTCCCCATTGTATGTTTTCAAAAATACATTTCCACATGGACATGTAGATCCTGAAGATGTGATTGGAGCCCTTTCCTTAATTATATACTCGCTTACTCTTGTTCCACTCCTCAAGTATGTCTTTATTGTCTGTAGAGCGAATGACAATGGTCAAGGTAATTTGATCTTTGCATATTTGTTTTCTGCATTAACTTCTTTATTTGTGCATTTGTAGATTAGTTAAATGAAATTTTTAGTACTACATTTTGATCATGTGCTGGACAATCATCTACTTTTGTTTCTAATCCAATAATAGTAAACATACTATAGAAAAGATGAGTGATGTTATACCTCCCTCTCCCTTTTTTTTTTTTTTTTTTTTTTTTCCCTGTTGGGGGGGAGGGGGGTTTGTTCTTTTGTAGCTGATGAAGTAGATTAATTACCATGATTATTGCTCGTTTCCTTTGAGATAATTGGTGGCAAGTTTTAACTGCACATGAGTTGCATCAAATCTGATTCCACACCTGAATTATGAATTTACTTTTTATCTTCTTATCGCCACTTCAAGAGTGAAAGAAATCTGTTTTCTTTTAAGGGATTCAATAATATAACGAGTATATAAAACTAAATTTCTGGCTGAAACGAATTTATTGAAGTCCTTAGCTGTGGGAAAGTAAATACATTGCAAGTACTGATACTGAAGAGAACATAAACTTTGTTAAATAGGGTGCTATATTACGGACGGTGCTATTTTCCTGACTTTAAGCAATCTGGGATAATTAGTTGGTGTCTCATTTGTAGGTGTTTTATTCAATTTGGAGTATAATATAAAAGGTGTTCAACACTTGTATCCTATTTTATTTAAAAAATATTAAACTTGATTTTCTATATCCTTTATTTTGTATTCAATTGTTTTAACTTCAAGCCCTATTGTATTAAACATGATTTTATATAAATGGTATATGCTGTAGTTGTATGCTGCAACACGACATTGTTTTCATTTTTCACATTGATCGGGCATACTTTTCATTTTTAGGTTGATGATGCACTATTAAGTTCCCTAAACTTGTCCTCTTTTTGGTGAAGGTGGAACATTTGCACTTTATTCATTGCTTTGTCGACATGCAAAAATAAATACTATTCCTAACCAACACCGAACTGATGAGGAGCTAACAACGTATAGCCGTTCTACTTTCCATGAACAATCATTTGCTGCAACAACTAAGAGGTGGTTGGAGGAATTTGCATTTAGGAAAAATGCGCTTCTTATGCTTGTCCTTGTTGGCACTTGCATGGTGATTGGGGATGGGATTCTAACTCCAGCTATATCAGGTATACCTTCCTTCATGGTGGAATTGTCTATTTATTTATTTGTTTGTCTGTTTGTCTGGCCAGTCTATCTGATTTTTTATTTTTTGCTCTCACATATAACTAGTGCATGCATGGTAAAAACCATTGAATGAGACACTGCAATCAATAAGTGGAATAAGACGAATGAGAAGGGATTTATTGTTTCAAATGTTGCCGAAATTAGTGAGATAGCAAGTGATATCTTGTTTATCACTTAAGGCTGACAAGAAATCTATGGTCCTTTTTATTTCATGGGAATATCACACAATGTCTTGATAGGCATAATGTCTATATCCTTCCAATGATACAACTCAAACCAGGGACCCTGCTTGCTGTACCGGGCGCCTTAATTGCATTACTACCCGAATGTTGATTCTTTTTGCTATTGTTTGTACAAATGTAATAGCTTAAACAATGCATCTACATGCATATAGGTACTCAAAGAAGCTTACTAAGTGAACAGAAATTGTAGTTTATTAATTAAGCCATTATAGTTTTCCTTACTTTCATAAAAAGTTTTGTTGTACTTTGATGATTGTGGAAAATGTATGGAAGATAAAATAACACATAATCACATATGGTTAAACGCAGTTGATTAAATTGAGATCTTATGCCTGATGTAATATCTGAGGCTGCGTATGGATCCCAAAGTCCTGTTATTTCTAACTGTACTAATTCGGTGAGAAATTGATGCAAATGGGGAAGATATTAAAGAATAAGATATACGACATTCTTGTGATATATAAATTTATTTAGAGAGTTCTTGACTTCAATTAATGTTAGAGCTGGCAATTTTCTGTCTGACATACTAGAATTTACATGGACATTCTTGTCTGAAATTTACTTTCCGTCATTCTTTTTCTTTTAACTTAAATTTGAGTTGGTTCTGGGTTTGGTGATCCAGGACAACCAGAACGTTGTATTATGTTAAAATATTTGGCTTTATGGGGGTTGTCGAAATTAATATTTGAAATTTGTCTTATGTGAAAGCAAAACCCTTAAAACTAGTGGCTTCCCAATATTTCTATGCATTGATTTCTAACATTTTTTGGATTTCACTTGCTTCTTTAGCATGAGTTGCACCTAATAAATTTTGATCCGGTAAGTAAAATAGAAAGGGAGGAAAGGTTGAGGAAATCAACTGGATGAAATCATCTCTGCCTATTTAAGATTTATGAGGTTATACAAGTAGTTCAGTATTTGCTAATCCCTGTTTTTACTTTTTTTCTTATGCTTTGCTCATGTTCAGCGTGTGTCAATAACTTATAGTATATATCTACTGTCCATATTAGGAATATTCCACTATAATTATAATGTTGTTATTTGCTTGAGTATTTTCTTTCTTGAAAGCCATTTAAGATCCTTAATCCTCCGATCTTTACAGTTCTATCAGCTGTTGGCGGAATCAAGGTTGATCACCCCAGTATGAGTAACGGTATTATATCATTCCTGAAACTAAACATTTTTGTGTATTTGCTCCTGGATATCTGAAAATCTTTTAAATTCTATTAATTTAAATTTCTGTGTCTTTAATGGTCACTTTTATGTGGTGCAGGTGTGGTTGTGCTCGTTGCCGTTGTAATATTAGTAGGATTGTTTAGTTTGCAACACTATGGTACAGATAGAGTAGGTTGGCTCTTTGCTCCTATTGTTCTGCTTTGGTTTCTCCTAATTGGAGGAATTGGCATATTCAACATCTGGAAACATGATAGTAGTGTTCTGAAAGCATTTTCACCTGTATATATATTCCGGTATTTTAGAAGGAGAGGAAAAGATGGTTGGACCTCCCTTGGAGGGATTATGCTTAGTATAACAGGTAACCTTTCTATTGTTTCAGTTACTCCATGTATTGTTTTTAATCCATTAAGGTCAATTAAAATCATATAATATTTGGTCTTGTCTGATTCTGATGGCTTCATATGCATTGTTGCAGGTACAGAGGCACTTTTCGCTGACTTAGCCCATTTTCCTGTTTCAGCTGTACAGATTGCTTTCACCGTAGTTGTCTTTCCTTGCCTTCTTCTAGCCTATTCTGGGCAAGCTGCCTACCTTATGAATAATAAAGAGCATGCTGTTGATGCATTTTATCGTACTATTCCAGGTTTGTTCTAATATATAGTCTGTACTGAAAGTAGACCTGTGTGATGCAAGAAACAGTAATGAATGATTGCTAAAGGAAAAAAAAATAGAATTCAAAATTCATTTGTTGAACAGTTCTTGGTACAGTTACTCGGTTTGAAATGTGCCCCAGTGCATCTTCTTTCCTACAGTGACTAATTTATGATAGTTGGCCTATATGTGATACTCGTAAGGCACTTTTTTTAAAAAAAAAAAAAACGCTATGTTAACGTTGTGTAAATTTAGGTGTGAAGGATGCATGTGGAAGTAAATATAAGTTTAGTTTAGAGTTGTGATAAATCACTTCGAATTTCTTTTTGGTTCAGTAGGAAGAATGTCATCAAGTTCAGAAAAATAAAAGCAATACTGAAGATTAATTAATAATGGGTTGATGACATTTATAGCAAGATTATAGCAATAGTCTTAAATACCAAAAGTACCCAAAAATTATTTTTGCCTAGACAATCTCCTTCCAACTTCATGTGGAAATATCATAAAGCATTTCAGTCTGGGTTAAGAAAAATAAATTAAAATAGGAAACAATAAAGGAAAAAAGTTAAGATATTTATGGTGTAGGAATCAATGACTCGTTCGTCATTTTACACTTGCACGTGTATGGGAGAAATTTTTGGTCTATCCTGAAATCAGAATTTCCATAAGGAAAAGGCTTTTATACTATACTTTTGTATTGGAATTTCACAAGATATTTCTAAATCTGAATAATATGGCGCAAATCATGATGCACGGACCCAAATATTGAGTGGTGGAATACTTCAGGAATAAATCCTCAGAATATTGTTCTCTTTTTTGATAGTTTTCAGACTCTGTTCAATGTTTTGTTGAATCTATTAACAAATGTCATCCCATTTTTGGCATCATTGAGTGACCAAACTGTTCTTAGGGCTGAATCTTTACCTGTTGGATCAACGTTAAGCTACTAAACATTTGGATGTTGTGTTCATTTTACCTGTTAAAAGTTGGGTTCCTGAAGAGGGGGCTTGTGGCAATACTCTCAAAATGCTCTCATCGTAGCCTTTCTTTTCTCAGATATTCGTGTGACATGTATGAACTGTTTAATGTGGCAAGGATTTTTTGAAAATTTCTATAATGTGAATACAATGTATAATAAGGCAAGGGTTTCTCTGATGGATACTTATTTAATCTTATTCTGCAGAAAGCATATATTGGCCCGTATTACTTATAGCAACTGCAGCGGCTGTAGTTGCAAGCCAGGCAACTATATCTGCAACCTTTTCAATAATTAAGCAGGCTCTTGCTCTTGGCTGTTTTCCAAGAGTCAAAGTTGTACATACATCCAAAAAGTTCCTTGGCCAGATATATGTTCCAGATATTAATTGGATACTTATGATTCTTTGCATTGCTGTGACTGCTGGATTCAAAAATCAAATCCAAATTGCAAATGCTTATGGTAAGTTCACCTTCTTTTTAATGTTCTGAAGTTTCATTCATCCATCTTCTTTGATTCTGTTTCAATATTTTTCTGCTAGGAAATATGTCAATGCACATCAATGTTTATTCTTAGGTTCTATATATGAAACCCTGCATGAACATATAGATGGTGTCTTTTATGCATTTGGGCACAGATATACTTGTTAGGATTACAGGTAAACGATTTTGTTTCTTTATTTGCATAATGTTGTTTTTAACTTCCACAATCAGAGGCTTTTTGTGAACTCGTGGACCAAATTGTTGTGGATAAGCTGAAGAATTACAACTTTTTACTGATTCGGTTCCGTATTAGTTTGTAATTTCCCCCAACTTTTTTAAGCTGTCAAGATTTACAGAAAATTTTGTAAGGCTTTAAAAAATAGAGCAAATATCCTGTTATTAGTCATAGATTTTGGATGGGGATTGTGAATCAGACATATCATGTCTCATGTTTCTGCAAGTTGAAGTGCATAAACAGCTTTCTGCTTTCCGAATACTTCCTCCGACCAAACTGGTTCTTTTTCCTCAATGGTACATCAAACACTTCCTCATCCAAAACTAACTTAGTGGATAATTCTCAGCATTTCTCACTTCTCAATACCAATAACATAGCGGTTTGAATCATTCCATTCATCTTCAATTTAAACATCTTTCGTGTATTGTTTTGTATGTAATTACATAATTCATGTAGTTAAAAATCCCCTTAAATTACTCTTTTGTAATGATTTTTAAGGGCCAACGTGATGGATAGTTGCGGACTCATGGTATGTAGGTATGAGATGTTGGAATACTCACATCTGATTTGATGTGATTAGGTTAAGTGATCAAGGTGCTACATCAGATAGTAGTAACAAGAGCGAGTGGATATTGCAACGTTATTAGATCCAAACCTACTGGGTTTTTGGGTTGGTTTCTTAACCTCTTCTATCAATCAAGCCCTTGCAGTGAAACTCTCCAAGGTGTCAACTCTCAACTCTCACAAATTCAAATCCCACAAATGGTTTATAACATCGTTATGTCTCAAGATATTGTATCAAGTCCCCACAAAGAGATTCTTTAAGATATTAGCTCTCAACTCTCACCAACCTAAATCCCAACATAAGATGTGACACAAGTTTTATATTCTGTCAACCTACCACTACCCTCTTCCTTTATACTCATGGTCTGTGTGTGCATTATCAAATCAAAAGTTTGTCATTTGTTTGTGTTATTTTCTGACTATTGAGTAGAAACAGTGTCTTGCCAGAATGGAAATTGGTGATTACTTTTTAGCAAACTAGCTTGGCATTGTTTGGTCAAATAATTTAGTTCATATTTATGGAATGCATTTAACTACTTTTTGCCTGTTACATGTGATCATATTTCAAGCTTTTCTTTTTCCTGAATCAAGCTTGCAATCAATTGAGTAATATTTTTGTGTTGCAACAGGAACGGCGGTTGTAATAGTCATGTTGGTAACCACATTGCTCATGATTCTAGTCATGTTATTAGTGTGGCGCTGCCACTGGATCCTTGTTCTGATCTTTGCCATCTTATCAATGGTTGTTGAGTGCACTTACTTTTCTGCTGTACTCTTCAAGATCGATCAAGGAGGGTGGGTTCCCCTTGTAATTGCAGCGGCCTTTCTTCTCATCATGCATGTTTGGCATTATGGTACAGTGAAACGCTATGAGTTCGAAATGCACAGTAAGGTTTCAATGGCATGGATTCTTGGGCTTGGTCCCAGTTTAGGTCTGGTCCGGGTCCCTGGGATCGGACTTGTGTACACCGAGTTAGCAAGTGGGGTTCCCCACATCTTTTCCCACTTCATCACAAATCTGCCTGCCATCCACTCTGTTGTTGTGTTTGTCTGTGTGAAATATCTTCCAGTCTACACAGTCCCAGAAGAAGAGAGATTTCTTGTAAAGCGGATCGGACCCAAAAATTTTCACATGTTCCGTTGTGTAGCAAGATATGGCTATAAAGACCTCCACAAGAAAGATGATGATTTTGAGAAGAAGCTATTTGACGCCCTCTTCTTGTTTGTCCGACTCGAATCCATGATGGAAGGGTGTTCAGACTCTGATGAGTATAGTATGTATGGCCAGCAAACCCAGCAGTCAAGAGATGGGATGTTAGATAACAATGGCAACTCAAGTTCTTCCAACGTGGACACTGCGATATCATCGGTGGACTCGATTGTTCCGGTTAGATCTCCAATGCATGTAAACAGCAGCACTGTATGTTCATCCGGTCAGGCAAGCGGGCAGACTGAGATGGACGAGTTAGAATTTTTGAAGAACTGCAGAGGTGCTGGGGTGGTTCATATAATGGGGAATACAGTGGTGAGAGCAAGGAGGGATTCAAAGTTCTACAAGAAGATAGCCATTGATTATATATATGCATTTCTTAGGAAAATATGCAGGGAGAACAGTGTGATCTTCAATGTACCTCATGAGAGTCTTTTGAACGTTGGGCAGATTTTCTTTGTATAATGCTTTGGTGATGATATATACAGTTAAATCCTATTTATCCATATGAGCCAAACTGTAAATTCCAGGGTCATGTTTGTAAGATGCCTCAAATCTTAACAAAGATGGGTTGTAAATCAAGTTAAAACCAAAAAGGATAGCATTTTCATCTACCACCATTTTGCGCTAAAAAGAAGAATTTATAATGTTTCCTTGGAGTGTAACCAGCTTAAAGCACGTCACGTCAGTCGATTTGTTATGGGTGTGATAAATGGGTGTAAATAGTTGTGTTACTTTTTCTACGAATATCTTAACTATAATCAAGTAGATTCATTTTTTATTATTATTATTTGAATATGTAGATACCTTAGAAAATTAAAGAGAATTTAAAATGATTAAAGTTCTTAGATTAGACTAATGACTTTAATACCATATTATTTTCTTGAGGATTTTATAGGTGCCAAGTTCTTAGGGTAGACTAATGACTTCCCACTTAAACTATGTCATGTCAATCAGTATAATATGAGTGTGAAGAGTAGTATTACTCTTCTTATGAATAGCTATCCCTAACAATCATTAAGTAGATTCATCTTTTTCTATTTGAACTAGCCCATAACCCGTGCTATGCACGGGATTCATCATCATAGTTTAATTTCAAAATTTAAACGCATCTCTATCGAACTTTGTATTATAGGTTGCAAAAAAAAAAAAAAAAAAATACTAAAAATTATACACCAATATATTACTCAACGTACACACAATCACACACATTACACTGCATAAATGTATAAGTCGTATAAAATTTTAATATCATAAGGCCTTTAACTTTAGTTTAATCTATATAAATTAAAACATGTTAAAATTTGTGTTCCTATATGTATAGTTTAAAATGAAAAATATAAAGAAAAAACAGCAAGAAGAATAGTTGGATTGTGGTTGTATTGTTCTTTATTTATCTATACTCTTAAATAACTTGTATTGTCACTACTTGATTACTTTAATTATTTACCTGAAAATTAGAAATTAAAACAGAAAACACCTATCGAAAAAGAAATATTCTTTTGTGTAAAAAACAGAAAATTATTCTAAAAAAGATAATCCCAAAATTATGATCATAAACAGCATTAGTCTTTATAGGATTTTTTATTATCTGAAAATCATTTTCACTGTAATCATGATTAACTGTGGCTTGGGCCCTCCACGTCACATCTTGATTGGAAGCCCAATTAGCCAACTACCATGGGCCATAGTTTGGTTTATTCTATAGAGGGAAAAGTGCAAAGTAGGTACATTTCGTTTTCGCTCTTTAACGTGCCTTTTAAAATTACTACTGGATTTGAAATGATCCAATGATAATTTTAAAAGTTACGTGAGGAAGTATGAAAGTGGGAGTACGTGTAACATTACTCTTCTCTTATATCTTCAAATTTTTGTTGTTCTTTTGCTCTTTATGTAATTTGCGGACATTTCCTACAAATTAAGTTGTAAAAAAATTCCTCCAATACTGTCTCTAAAAGTGTCACGTGTTCCTTGACATATGAAAATCACATTTTTCTTAATTACTTGTGTTTCTTATATTATTTTTTAATAGTATTAATAAAAAAAAAAATGTATTTTTCATATCCTTAGGAGACACATAGCATTTTTAGAGATTGGGTTAGTGGTATTCTTACCCTTGAAAAATATTTTTTTTTATTTCAAGTTAAATGAAATTGATTTATTGTACGTTAAGATTTTGTTTTGTTGATTTGAACCATATTTATGGTGCCACATTATTTAAAATTTTAAATTAAATAACAACATATATATCATTAGACTTATGAAATTTAGGGTTTGTTTGGGTGTGCGTTTGAGTGGTCTAAAAGTGCGTTTAACACTCAAAAAGTTCGGTTGAAAAAAAAAAAAAAGTACATTTTTGGTAAAAAAAATTGAAAACGCTTTTAAGGGTCTAAAAAACTTAAAAATAGCCTAAATGTACTTCCGGTAAAAGTTTAAAAATGAAACTTTTACTAAAAAAACACTTTTTGACTTGAGAACTCTATTTCTCAACTACAATCTCAAACATAAAATGAATATTTTTCATTTCAGCCGCAATGTTTTTAAAGAGTAATGCTATAAGTGCTTCCTAGAGTCCTCTTGAAATCATCATATCTCAAATGTGATATGACTTTTAAAATCACCAATAGATCAAAGTTCAATAAATCATATTTCAAATTCAACAGTAATTTTAAAAGACACATCACATTTAGGAGGACTATAAGATGACTCTAGGAGATGATCTTGACTGGTCAATAATATAATATATTTTATTTATTTATTTATTTATTATCAATAAGATATATATGCAAAACCTTAAACAAAAATCTTAGGCTTTGTTTATCCCAGTATCCCACAGCCGTTGCTTCACCTCCAGAAAAGAGAAGTTGACAAGAATACCTTTTTTTTTTTTTTGTAAACTGACAAGAATACCTTAGGTGTTAGAAAGTGATGGCAATACAACTTAATTAATTAAAAAGCAATTTATATCTTATCCTTCTACCAAGCCCTATGGGCTATTTGCTTTTCTTTACAATCAACTTGCTCCTTTTTAATTAACAAAGCAAGTTGATTATATATTGTTTTATTGACTTTATTGGTTCCTAAAATATACATAATCAAATATAGGGGGCCTCATTTATTTTAAAATTATTTATACTTCCAAACTACTCAAAAGCTAGCAATCTACAAACCATGAACATTGATGGACAACTTTTGAATTTTGTTTCAATTAGAGAAGAGCATATTTTAAGAATAATATATATATATATTATGTCACACTATTTCACAATGTTGAAGTAGTTAGAGTCTTAACTGATCTTTGAAATTTTTTTTTTTTTTTTTTAATAAGGATTGATTTAATGATTGATTGCGATTGTCACGTCGATACTGTGGAATAATTATGTGATAAAAATGCAGTTTTTAATATTACTCATATTTTTAAGGTGAATAGCATATTTATTATTGAGAGAAACTATAATAGCTTATCAATTTTAATGAACCCTCTCACCCAATTTGACTTATTTATTTATTTTGAGACACAAGTTGACTTATATGGGTAAACTTACTGGAAACATTTAAGATATGAGTACGTTTTTATAAATGTGGTTGTTGTTTAATTATTATTATTATTATTATTAATTCAATTGAGATTGCCAAACGCTTGAAAGTGAGAGAGAGAGAGAATTTAAAAAGACTTTTGTATTAAAAAAGTCACTTCGTTTACACTTGCATTCGCCATATTTCCTTGTGGTTCTCATTCATATTGGTTGTTCAAAATTTCTTCAAATTTTTAAGAATAATTTCACTTTTTATTTCTATTTTTAGGTTTTTTAAGACCCTTAAAAGTGCTTCTAATTTTTTTTACTAAACGGATACTTTTTTTTTTTCAAACGGACTTTTTGAGTATTAAACACACTTTTAGACTCATCAAATACACACCCAAAAAAGCCTTTAGTAGGTTCATGAGGTATATATTTCCACGCTATCCATTAATAGATAATCCGAACGAGCAAAGACAGAACTCTAAAGGTTTGGCCCTCTGAATTTTTTATACAGTCCAGCCTCCTTAAAATTGAATTTCTAGCTATGCCCCTCCCAACGAGTAAGTTCATTTGAAGGAAGTTTTAATAGTGTTAGCTCATAGCCCTTTAAAAGGGCACAAGTTTGGCCAATCTTCTTAAAGCTGTATCAAGAGGACATAAGGAATGGCCAAATTAAGGAATTTTCATCAAAGTAAACAAGGTTCCTCTTGACCATTGTGGGAATTTTATTTTTTTAATCAAAAAATGAGGTAGACGAGGTTGGCTCAAAGACCGGACATGAGAATTCTCATTGCGGGAGTTCAAACTCATATTCTAGTGTTTACCAAATTACATGAAAATTAATCTAAGACCACTGAACCACCCCTCTTCATGGTGACAATTGAGAGAATTAATAATGCATTTCTAAGTAGTCCCGATAAAGTATTGGCCAAAAAAAAAAAAAAAAACAGAAAGATTGTATGCAACAAGAAATATATAATGTGAGCTTTCATATATATAGTTGTCATTGAAATTTTGATTATTATTATTTTTTCTCACGAAAGCATTAATTCTAGCATTTAAGGACAAAAAAAAAAAAAAAAAAATTAACAGCATTTAACATAGAAAAAAAAATTAAATCTCATATGCATGAGATTCAGAAAAAAGAAAAGAAAAGAAAAAGAAAAAGAAAAATCCCATTTGGCAATGAGATCTGTAAGATTCGATATACTCACCTTCTTTTTCAGTATGCATGGTATGTATATGGAAAGCAGTGCAAGATTCTGAAACCTTACCATATAAAAAATTAATAATATAAATCTCATTTAGCAACAAGATCTACAAGATTCCATATACTGATCACTTTCATCACAAAAATTAAATAATATAGAATATGCAAATATCTTGTTCATTAAATTAATCAAGTAAATGAACAGTTAATATTTATTGTTTACATGCATGCATCAGTAACTAGTTGTCAAGAAAAATGCTTCTTGGCGTTCATCTCGTGTATATTTATGCTGAGTTGACATACTTTATTTATTATTAATTAAAGAAATACTAATTTTAAATGGAGAATGCCAACTTACAAGGATAGATACGAGATGAAAGCTAGGAATGCCGATAAACACTTTTCATAAAATTAGATATGGATTAAACATCATAAGAACGTAGAAAACAAAGTATGAACGTTCATATCAGAAGGATTACTTTCGATCAGAAGCTTTCAAGGCTTGAGGATTGACTCCTCCAAGTATGAACTCTCTCTCTCTCTTCTCTTTTACTTTCTCTCTCTCACTCTAGGATTTTTAAGAGGTTATAGATGACCAAAATGAAGGTTTTTGGATGATTGGGTGGTTTTGTGGACGTTCATGCACGAGAATAAGGGTAGAAAAGTCTTTATTTTTATTCCTTGTAACTACTAATCAATTGTTCGGTCCTCAAATTGATTGTTCGGTGCTAGGGTTCCATCGATCACTCGGTGCTAGGGCTCCATCGATTGATCGCTCGGTTCACAAAATCTTCTAGAATAATTTTAGGATTTTAATTTAATAATATAATTTTAAATTATTTTTACCCAATTTAAATATATAATTCTCAAAATTACAAATCATATTAAATATTTTTACGTTCCATATACATCAAATTGTTATTTAAAATAATTACTATTTAAATTTGTAGGGCGGTACAAGTTTGTTTGGTAGTATTGAGACCAAACACGGTCGACAACACCTTGCTTATAATTGAGAGAGTGACATTAATCTAACTCAACAGACATTGGTCCTTCTTAATACATAAGTCATTGGTCGTTTAGCATTAGGTAAAAACTTTGTTGGGCACGGTTCAGTAACATCAACGAAACCCACCAAATCATTGGACTTAAGAGCGGAAACAACCCGCGACAACCATTGTAAATAATTTTGTCCATCCAATTTGACAAAGACTAATTATGCATGGACCAATGTTAGGAGGAATAAAACTAACAGCAAAGACGAGTTTGAGCTAGCTAGCTAGAAGAAGCCATGGCAGAAACAACAGAAAAGAAAGGATGGAAAAATCAAAGGATAGCATGAGCAGATAGCTCTAATACCATGAAAATGTTTGAGAAACTATTTTGGTTCAACGACCAAAAACAATTGTGAAGGTACCAGAAGAAAAGCTAAAGACATTTGTGTACACTAAGAAGAAATTAATAATCAAATAGAAAAAATAAAATAATAGCGGAATTAAAATAAAAGAGACAAAGATTTTACGTGATTCGATCAACGATCTATATCCACGTATCCACAGAATAAAGTTCAAATGACTACATTATACTCTTATTATGCCTTGATATTATTACAATACAAATACTCATATTTATAGAAGAATTAAAATAAATAAATATAAAAATTATAAATAAATTTGATTACCTCAAACCTGATTATAATCAATTTTATAAAAAGTAAATAACATTAGTACAATATCAATTTGATTTGACACAACAATAACATAGCAATCAATGCAACATAACTGATGTAACCCACACAACAAGGCATCTCATCATCTCATGAATATCAGTTGTCATTATCTGTTGAAGTCCATGATGATGAGACTGTGGAGAAGCCTTCAGCTGGGGGATGGTTACTAATGTCTGTTGGTGTCCACGGTGACATTGTTGGTGAGTCACCATGTCAATCTCTTCAAGACACAAAGTGTGATGGAGATTTGGATTGTTGGTTAACACTAGACAATCTAATTCAAAAAAAAAAAAAAAAAAAAACAATAAGGCAAAATCATGTGAAGTCAATCTTAAGATTCGTACGTGGTGAAAGACAAACAAATAGCTTTCAAAATATTGCTTTTAATCATTTCTATTGGCCTTGAATTTCATAAGCTAGTGAACCAGTAATGCATGCCTCTATACTTAATTGATAGAGATATATTGGTTGATAAGAAATGTTTTTTTATTAATTTGATCATTAAGAAAATAAAATTTCAACTCAGCAGTTGAAGTATTTGCATGCCTTTTTTTATTTATTCTTTTTTAATTATTTCCTTGAAAGTTCTCTGCCCTTCACTTCATTTTTAAAGTGATCATCTCCACTTTAAAAGTTATGATTAATATTTTATTTTATAAATTTAATTTTTTATATAATGTTTTATGATGAATATGGTATCATATGCCATTTTTTTTTTTAATAAAATGATATTATGTACACTATTAATTAGTGCAGAATAACCATAAATAAAATAACTTAAAATCTTTATTTTATTTAAAATGAAGACATCCTTGCCCGTTTACATAAAAACATCATTAAATGAAGGGTTGTGATTTTAGTTGTGATAGACATTATTATATTACTTCCATTTGAAAACAATGACATTGTCATTAGCGGATCCGGCTTACATGCTGCTATTTTAATAACAGCATGTATACTGTAGTTTAATCAACGATTAAGATTAAATCTTAAAATTGACTTACTTTTAAAAACTTTTAATAAGAGAGAGAAAATGAAGAGAGATTTTAAAAAAATTAATCTTAACCGTTGATTAAAATAACAGCATGTAACCTGAATCTGCCATTAGCAGTGTCATTACTTATTTGGAATAATCGTAATTATAGAGGTGCTGCCATCATAGTTTTTATTTTTATTTTTTTATTTTATTTTTAATAAATATGGAACAAAAAGAGAAAAAGGGACAATCATAATGGTCTTGCACACATTTACTTGGTTAATTAACCTAATAAATGTTGAGAAAAATATGGGTTTATTAATTAACCTTATAAATGTAATACAACAGTTACTATTTGATTCATGAATACAAAGCCATCTTTCATTTGGTTCTTAATTGAAGTTGACGAAAATATATCACATTTTGAAGTCAGATAAAAAATCACGAACAAATTCATATGATTTTTTTTCCTAGTGTAATGAAAATGCTTTCATTGTTTGAGAGAGAGAGAGAAAGAGAGACCAGAAATAAATAAATTATTCAGTGAGCTCTAACGAATCTAGCTCTTACAGTAATTAAGATTCTTTCTTTTATAAGAATTATTAGAAGGAAGGTATGATGCGTGCATGTATTTATAATTAAAGGGTCTTAATTTATGTTTGTGTGTCGGGATCACTTGGCTTAAGAAGTCGGCAATCATTGACCTATGCTCCGGCTTTGCACTTCAAATTAGGATCACCTGTAATTAGATTGCTCAAATTGCACAAAGTTTATACATTTTTACATATCGAGAGCTTATAAAGTCTACCTATCTCGATACGCCTTGAATTGAAATTCATGACAAATTATTTACTTGAACTACTAGTAATTTGAATAAGTAATGTAAAATACTTACATGAAACGTATATGCACAAATAAATGTTAGGCCGTAAGATTATCTATTCGAGCGGGTAAATCTCATATAGAATCTCTCATATTATTTTCTCAAATTACTAACTATTCTTAACAAATTATTACTACAAATCTGTATCCTCGTGGGCCTACTTAAAGGGAGGTAAATTTCACAACTTTCACGGTGTGGGGTTACTTGGATTGTACAATTATGACAGACAAATTGTAAGGATTCTCATATTTGAATCAAGATTGGACGCATTTCATTGTCGGCATTGCATGTAATACACGCAGTTGGGAGAGAGGACTAGGTGGAGCCCAACTGTCAAGAAGAGAGGACCCACAGCTCGGATGATAGATCTCATTGCACCGGAGATGAGCATATAAATCAAAATACACAAAACCCAAAACATTTTTCGTACAGGACCACACACCCGTATGAGCTAAAGGCCAAAAGAGGACGAGAAAGACTTAAAAACTCACGTGGACTTTCAGGTGAAAAATGAGGAATGGGTATGAAGTTTTTTCCTTTTTTGGTTTGAATTAAATGTGTAGTGTTCTTGAGCTGTTCTATCTTCAATTGAGTTTCTGGGTTTTGATTACTGATCCATTGGTTGGGTTTGAGCCTCTTGTCAGGCTAAACCCACTAGGGAATGCTGACGAGCAAGCAAGTAATAGCAATGACCCTTCTTCTTCTTCTTCTCCTTTTCTGTTTTTGCTTTGAAATATGTGAGATGTTCTAGCTGTGTGATAGGCAAATGGGTTTTTCTGTATTATTTTTTTTCATCTTGTTTGCATTGAGTTAAAGTTCAAAGCTTTGGTATTGGTTCATTTAAACTTGTTGCAACTTTATTGGTGGACTTAACAGCTCATTGCAGGCATAGATTTGAAGTAATTGTCAAATTTATAGAAGTGGACTTCAGTAATCTGTTGGATTGGGGAACTAGATATGATTTGTAGTTTTGGTCCTTCATAAAAAGTTTTTCGTGGGCTTCATCTTTGAGTTCAATGTGAGCATGGATTTCAACTGAAGACTGAATAGCATTCAAAAATTTTAGAATTTAAACATGTTTCATGAGTTGATTCATTTTTCTTCTTTCAGTTTATTATGTCATTTCTGATTTATGATCTTCAGCTCGCCAAGTGATAGACTCTTGGTTACATTGATTACTTCTTCCATCACCAATCTGAGGTGATCTTTATTCCATGATAATCGGTGGATCCCATCTGTCATCCGTTGTTAAAGGGTATCAAAATCAATATAGTTCTACTTTGAGATTAGGAAAGCACAAATTAATCTGAAGAACCATCTGCATCAGTTCCTAACTTCCCATGTGGTCAAAAGAAGCTTTACGTATATCTTCACAGTATTCTGTCGCAATTTATAAGAAGAACGTGCAGAATATAAGAATCGATATTGGTTTTAACATTTCATAATCATCAACTTCTATAAAATCATTGACTGTCAGTGTCAGTTTTCATCTGTTTTTCACAAAGGTCTTGTAACTGTTAATGTATGAATCGATATTTGTTCTGTTTCCATGTCCATTTTAGGTTCAACCTGCAGAAATTATGTACAGAATCATCTGGAGTCTTAAAATTAGTTAAAATATTAGATTAATACATATAATTATATTGCATGGGAGTAGTAAGAATATGAAATAGACTGGGTATTTTAAGATGTGGCTATATGTTAAAGCTTTCCTTAATGAGTGATCTTGTATCAAACCCTTACTCAGATATAAAGAAAAACATGAGAACTCTGCTTCTGTTCTCAATTTTTTTACAAAGTAGAGATGAAAATTGAAAATTAAATTCTCTACAATATTATGTTATAGAGATTAAGGATATGGAACTGGATTTTGTGCAGGGTTGATGTACAAATTTTGTGGCCTTCATTTTAGACAAAATATTTTAACGGATCAGTAAGAATTGAGAAAGCGTATCCAGAGAGATTAACTGGTGGAAAAAGGAAGAATCATTTGAACAGAGATGCAAATGGCTTCAAGAGAGCAGACTGATGAAGCCATTGGTGAAAGAAGTAGTGTGTGGATTTTGGATCAGAAGCTTGATCAGCCAATGGAAGAGGAAGCTAAGAGGCTCAGAAACATGTACAAAGAAAAGGTGTGATGCATTTACCTATTTTGAGACTCTCTGTCTCTTTCTCTCTTTCTGTGAAACACTTTACTGGAATGAACTATTTCAAACCTAAATTGAAAATCTTACCCAAAATTCAAATTGCAAAGGCTTTGAACTATTCTAATTTCTTATGCCTAATCATTTTTGTTTGCTTATCGCTAGTCTAAGGATAAAGAAAATGAAATTGAAAAGAGTTCATGAATTTTGTAGGATAAATTCTTCTCATTAAAGTCTTGTTTGCCATATATATATTGTAATATTACTCTTTTTGCTGATTCACCATTGTTTCCCTCAGAAATTTTCAGCATCATTGGTTCTTCAACTTGCATTTCAAAGCCTTGGAGTAGTCTACGGAGATTTGGGCACGTCTCCCTTGTATGTTTTCTACAACACATTTCCTGCTCGAGTTGAAGACCCAGAGGATGTGATTGGAGCTTTATCATTGATTATATATTCCCTTAGTCTTGTTCCACTCCTCAAATACGTTTTTATTGTGTGTAGAGCAAATGACAATGGTCAAGGTATATTAATATTTATCTACAAAGTTACTAATTGCAATTCTATTTCATTCACATATTAACCTTTAAAAATTATATAGTATTATTTTGAACCACTTGACACAATAAATATTACAAAATTTTCAATATCTAATGATACAAACAATTGGGATTTATGGATGCTATTATGGCCTTTTGCCTTATATGTGGTGTCATTCATCATCAGTGAAAGGAATGTTGAGGTTGATGCCATGCATTTCTTTCTTTTCTCCTTCTGTTAAATTTGATTTTTTACAATTCTTATATCACTTTTCTTGGGAAAACTCTTATCTCAGAGCCAATTTTAACAGTAACATTGTTGATGATATTAAAGTACAATTGTACAATAATGAATACTTCAACATGCACCCACATAACTAGTGAAACCAGGATGCACTAGATTTCACATTCTTCGGAGGAATCATATCTGCTGGTGGACAACTAGGCATCATTTGGAGTGTTGTTGTGTGGAAGATGGTGCCTTCTTACCTCTTGTGGTATCTTTCAAGGGAAAAAAATGAAAAAAATTTGAGGACCGCGAGAGACATTGGCGGAGCTTCAGTCCTTTTTTCTTTTTCTCTTTATACTTGGACTACTGCGTTTGTTGCTCCTTGAGTGCTTAATTTTCATGATTTTTTTTTTTTTTTCTCCTTCTAGCTAGGTATTTCTCCTATATTCCCATTGTATACCTGAATAGTGCTTTTCGCTTTTAATGATATTTCGATTACTTATAATACAATGTTATTCCATCATGTGGATGGAGTGTGTACATTATGAGTTTATGGTTGGGAAGAATATAAAGGAAATTGAAAAAATGAATTGTTTGAAAGTATTGAATGTAGAAATAAAAAATATTTTCATTTAATATGAAGTACCATACCACTTGTCCATTACAAAAAGAGAAACAGAAAAACATGGATTACGATATTGATATTGCTGTTATCTGCCAGACTGCCACATTGTTTTTCCTTGTCTGCTTTCTGTCAAACTGGTTGTGCAGGTAAGATTTACTGTAGTTAATTTTTTGAGTTTTTTTTTTTGAAATAAGAGCCATCTAGAAAAATCTATGTTCAATGAACAAGTTAACTTTTTAGTAAATATTATCATTTATGTTAATTTTTAGTGTTAAGATAGATAAGAAATGGTCCTTCCCGCTCTTTTATATCATATGGTTTTTTAAAGTAATATTCTTTATCCCCTGATGTACTTTGAACATTTTTAACGACATGCTTCCAATGGTGGTATGGCATAATGCTCATCATCTCTCATCGTGATGAGGCATATTTCCCTATTTGATGATGATGAGTCACAAAGTTCCTTGAACTTATACACCACAGGTGGGACATTTGCTCTTTATTCGCTACTTTGCCGACATGCAAACATAAAGATTATTCCTAACCAAGATCGGACTGATGAGGAGCTAACAACTTATAGCCGTTCTGTATTCCCTTCGGAAAAGTCATTTGCTGCAAGAACCAAAAGATGGTTGGAGGGAAATGCATTCAAGAAAAATGCTCTTCTTGTTCTCGTACTTATTGGCTCTTGCATGGTGATTGGGGATGGGATCCTGACTCCAGCCATATCAGGTATGTATCCTTCATGCTTGAATCCTTGGGCCATTAAATCTTCCCTTCTATCTTTATTAGTAGTCTATTGACAAATGAACAGATTCTTTGTTATACAAAGTGTGTGTTTGCTACAACAAAATGGACCCCTGATTGAGATCATGCAAAAAGTAAATGAAATATAAGAACATGGTTCAGCAGTACTGTACTTGTGTCCACAGCTAGGAGGAAATGGACATGAATGTCACTTAGTGTTGCATTTGCCACTGAGTCAGGCTGGTGGTCAGAGTCTGCCCATGCAATTGTTAGTACTTATGCAGATATGATTGGAAGTACTAATAATTTGATAGAGGACAAAAAAGATCGTAGTATAGTTAATTCTTATTGCACCATTAAAGTAAACTTAGAAGTACTTTTGCTTTTGGAAGCCAAAAGAAAATGTCAAAAAGCATGTTTGGTATTGAACTAGTATTGAGCCTAATTGAAGAACATCAGAAAACTCTTTGTCATGAATACCATTATTGTTGGCAACACTGTACTGATACATTCTCAGCTCTTTAGTGAAAGAGTAATGCTACACTTACTCTCACTTCTTTACACCCATTTCCTCACACCCATAGGTGGCTTTTAAAACCACCATTTGATTAAAATCCAATAAAGATCTATCTCATATTCAATGGTGGTTTTAAAAGCCACACATACGGGTGTGGGGAAATTGGTGTGAGGAAGTGGGAGTAATTGTAGCATTATTCTTGGTGAAATATTTTACTTTGTATAATTGTTTGAAGACATGAGTGGTGACACTTTCTCTTTTCACCAAAAGTAAATATGTAAATCTGTTTTGTTTTCATGTATGCTCCAGAGTCTTAAATAAATTGACGCCTTAGATCAAACCATTTCATATCTTCTGAAAGTTTGTTATTTAAGACTAATACTATATAAATATATGAGTCAATATAGGCTTGATGAGCTCAGAAATGTCATTTCTCTATTTCTTCCTTCTCAAAAAGTTTTTTTGTAAAAAAAAGAAAAAAGTCGATAAGAATAAAATATCAGATCTCAAGAATTTTTACTTTTTATTATCCAGCTCAGCATTGAATCCTTATATAGCAACAGTTACATGCCCAAACTTTTTTTTTTTTTCATAAATTTTTATTGATACCTCCAGAAACTATCTACCAAGACTTAATACTCAAATGTGCTTTGAAAAGATTAGATAGCAACTCTACTAGAACCTGACAAGATAGAGGAATTATGTAGTCTAAATCTAGAACAGTCAAAATGTGACATCAGAATGCCTTAATTCTTCAATGTCAGTGCTTTAATTATGTTGTTTAACTCTGTTGTCTATCAGCTTGGGAGTTTCTCTTTTCCATTCAGCAGATGGATATTGGGAGGTTCTCTTTTCCATTCAGCAGATGGATATAGAACTAGTGAAATGAAATCCTTGTAGACTCATGCACAAATAGGGCTTGGCATTGCAATATTTGGCATTCATTCTAAATGCTGGATGTAAAACTTTTTTTTTTCTATAAGAATTTTATATTGTACCTTGGAACTTTGGCCATAGCTTCAAGGATTTGGTCCCTAGTAAAGGGATTTCTTGATCCAATATAAAAGACATATTGAGGTCGAGAGAACAATTTCCTTTAAAGTCTGGTGGATTTTGGCGAGATGTGTGGTGTGGGAAACGACCCCTTAAGGCAGCATTTCCAAAGTTGTTCAGCACTGCCTGCCTTAAGGATGCTTCTGTAGCTTATCCTCTTTAGTTCTCTAATGGCTTTCCTCAGTGGGACGCTAATTTTGTTAAAGCGGTGCATGATTGGGAATTGGAATTCTTTTCCTTGTTCTTGGACAGTTGTATTCCATTAAGCTGGAACATGATGGTGCTGACAAGCTTTGTTGGAACCCCTCCAAAAAAAGGTTGTTTGTTTTAAAATCGTTCTATAATGTTTTAATCCCCCATGTTAGCAACCCATTTCCTTGGAGGTGTATTTGGCGGAGCATGGCCTCCTTGAGAGTGACTTTCTTTGATTGGTATGCCACTTTAGGTTTGATCCTTACAAATGGACAACTTAAGAAAGCGAAAATCATGATAGATTGGTGCTTCATGTGTAAGAAGAGTGGGGAAACTGTTGACCACCTCTTGCTCCATTGCGTGATAGCTAGTGACTTATAGTACTCTATTTTTTATCTTTTCGGCTTAGCGTTGGTCATGTCTTGTCGGGTGAGAGATCTCCTCGCTTGTTGGAGAAAGAAGATTGGTAATTCTCAAAGTGAAGATTTGTTGTGGAAGTTGATCTTGCTTTGTTTGATGTGGTGGTGCATTTGGAGCGAAAGAAATGACCGGAGCTTTGAAGACGGTGAGAGGACAGTGGTGGAGCTAAAGGCCTTTTTTCCATACCCTTTTTTAGCAGATAGCCGTTTATAATTGTTTGCACATTTCTTGTTTTCATGACTTTTTTGATCCTTTTTCTTTTTCTATTTAGGTGTTTCTCTTGTATACTTGGGTGCGGCCTTAGGTATTTAATGAAATCCTTTTACTTATAAAGAAAATATCTAAGGGCCAAAATTTTGAAAGTTACTAGGTAATTGTTATTGTCAGTTCTCTCCTTAAAAGATGCTTAACCAACCATACAATCTCTTGCAGTTCTATCTGCCGTTGGCGGGATAAATGTGGGTCACCCGGTGATAAATAATGGTATCTCCATGCTCCTGTGTCAAAGCATTGTCTTTATTTACTTCCTTATATCTTCAGCTCTTTCACATTTTCAGTTTACTAACAATTTATAACATTCACCATTACTGTGATGCAGATTTAGTTGTGCTTGTTGCTGTTGCTATAATAGTAGGTTTATTTAGCATGCAACACTATGGTACAGATAAAGTTGGTTGGTTATTTGCCCCAGTTGTGCTTGTTTGGTTTATCTTAATTGGAGGTATTGGCATATTCAATATTTGGAGATATGATAGCAGTGTCTTGAAAGCTTTTTCTCCAGTGTGTATATATCGTTACTTTAGAAGGGGAGGGAGAGACAGTTGGACATCCCTTGGAGGTATTATGCTTAGTATAACAGGTAAACTTTTTATTTTGGCAGTTGATCTATTTTCTCTTTTTTGATTTAATTAAAATTATTTTTCCCATTTAATTTCAGGAAAATCGCGTATAAAACTGGTGAATTTTATTCCCATGACTAATCGTGAACTATTACAGGAACGGAGGCACTTTTTGCTGACCTATCCCATTTCCCAGTTTCATCCATACAGATTGCTTTCACAGTAATTGTATTTCCTTGCCTTCTTTTAGCCTATTCTGGACAAGCAGCATATCTTTTGAAGAACCCAGATAATGTCGTGGGTGCATTTTATCATTCTATTCCAGGTTTGTTCTATGATCTTTAGTCTGTAATTCATGAATGCAGATAGCTCTAGAAACTTATTAATATGTGGTGCCAAAATAGATAAAAAGTAAATTAAAAAAAAAAAAAAAAGAACTTTGAAAATCTAAAGTTTTTATGCCCGAGAGTAATGGGGACATTGAGAAGTCATGCAGAGACTTGTTATTAAGATGGAATGTAGAATAACTTGAACCATCAACCCACCATTACTCTTTCTCAGGGCTTGTGATGAGATACATAATGATCATAAAAATGATAGTAAAAAAGGATTTACCTTATGCTTGTCCTTAAAAGCAGGGTCTAGAGAGTGTGATCTGGATACAGATGTAACCTCTAGCGTTTTTGTGTGAGTAGGCCACCATAATGACTTGGATATTTGCACTTGGACTTGGCGGCCCAATGTTGGAAACCAATGTGCATCACAAACACATCAAGAGTAGCAGACGAAAATAGGAACAAAACCTCATATGTTGCATGTATCACAAACTTTTTAAAATAAGCACAGAAGCACAAAGTTAAAGCAAGAATCACATACCTTGAATTGTGCAACTTCAAAAATTGGTTTTCATGCTCTTTGATACTCCTTTGATGGACCTCAATGTCTATTGAAGGCCAAGAGTGCGGGCTCTAACTACACATGAACACTCCTTAATCAGGGCTTGTAAGACCTAGAGACCAAAACTTGGAGACCAAGTTTTTGTCTCATTAAGTGGCCACACACCTCCAAAGTATTCTCCTCCTCAAGGCGTGGGAAAGGCAAGGGTCATGTTTGTTAGCGATGCGTGTTGCGTGTGGGTCTCGGGTTTGAAGGTTTTTGTTGTTTTGTGGGTTTTGGTGTTTTGCGGGTTTTTTTTTTTTTTTGCTCGCTCTAGTTAGGTATTTTCCTTTGTAAACTGCCAGTGTACCTAGGGGCATCTTATGCTTTTATAAAAGTTTTCCATTATTGATCAAAAAAAAGTTTCTAGAATTGTCAGTGGCGGAGCCAAGATTTAGCTCACAGGGGGCAAGATTAAAAAATATAGTTTGACAAAAAGTGATTAAAAATATTAAGTGATATAACTATTAGAATAAGATAGTTGGAGAAAAAATTTTCTTGTTAACAATATGGTATCAGTAGCTCATTTTGTTGTTCTAGTATCAGTCAGAAGGAGCTTCACAATCATTGTGGAGCATTCATAAATAGTTGTAAATGATTGAAGTTATGGGACTAATGTAAAGTAAAAGTCAGTTAGGTTTAAGCATTACATAAAATTTATCCTCATAATTTTTTTCAGACTGATGATTTCCATTCTATGCGGTAACAGTTTGTCTGACAGATGCCGATTTTTCACCATTCTACAGATAGCATATATTGGCCAGTGTTTCTAGTTGCAACTGCAGCTGCTGTTGTTGCAAGTCAGGCCACCATATCTGCAACTTTTTCATTAATTAAGCAGGCCCTTGCACTCGGCTGTTTCCCAAGAGTGAAAGTTGTACATACCTCAAAGACTTTCCCTAACCAGATATATATTCCAGATATTAATTGGATCCTTATGATTCTTTGCATTGCGGTGACAGCTGGATTCAGAAATCAAACCCAAATTGGAAATGCTTCTGGTATGTCTATCCTCTGTTGAATATTGCAAAGTTCATTTATTCCATCTTTCAGTTATGCTAAATATATTATTGTTAAATGGCATATACTTTTTTGCAGTTGTTTCAATAAAAAAATTTCTCCAGACACTTCTAATGCAATAAAAGCCTTAACATTTGAATTATTTTTCTTATGATGTCATAATCTTGAGGCTGGTTTTATTTGAGGCCCAAGATACTCAAGAAGTTGCATTGTCATTTTGCTGTTATGAAAGAAACAGAAAACATATTTGGCATGATATATCTAAAAGGTTTGAACTTACATGCTTACATACACGTCTCTTATACCAATAGAAGTAATCCCTTATAATGATCGTGAAATATACTGATCTTTTAACACATTTAATGGATTTCGATCTTACGATGGATCTTGATTAGTCGTATGGTCGAAACTCATTTGGTTTCCCACTATTTTAGTGTAAAACTTTCTTATGTGGGATCGGAATAGTTTATACTGGAAATACTTGCGTTAGATTGCCATCTACTCAGTTTGATTGTTTGGATCAATTATAAGAAGTTATGTTTAACCAAATTAATTTTGTATTTATTGTCGATCAACAGATTAAGGTGGATCCTTTGGGGTGGGGTTGTTTGTGGGGGGTTCTGCATCTTGCTTGTTAGTTGATGATCAAATTCTGAGAAGAACTCCATTACAATAAAATTAAAATTAGAATACCATATGAAGCATAGTCTTAGCCTGAAAGAAAGATAAAAGTAAGCTGGATAAAGTTGCTAAAATTGTGAGTAAAACAATTAGGGAAATTGAGTTTGCTTTGGGTAAATGTTGGCAATTATAAAGCATTCAAAACCTAATATGAGGTGCCCAAGGAAAACGAGGGATGAGAGAAAAAACAAAAAAGGAAAAAAACAGGAGCTGGGTACATAAGGGTGTGTTTGGTAAATAGCTTTGAGAGGAAAAATGGAGAAGGAATTGATTAATGTGATATAAAGGTGAAATGAGTTTTAAATTTTTTGTGAGAGAAAAGTGAAGAAAGTTGTTTGGCAATGTGAAGAAATGAAGTTGACTTTTTTGGAAGAAAGGGGAAGAAGTATTTGCCAAACATAGCCAAGGGCTTGTAGATTTCTAAACAAGTTTGGAGATCAGACTGGTGATGTGACATGAATGAATAAAGTTTGTATTTTCTGGATGGAATAATTAAATATTTGGAATCTCCTGGTTTAGTTGAAGATCTGCTTATATTGCTCAAATATCAGACAAGATATTCTCTTGCTGGTTCAAAAGAGTTTGGGCCAGCGTTGTGAGAGACTTTCCTGTTCGAGCTGGTTTTCTATTTGCAAGCCCTTATAGAAAGTAATGCTTCCTTAGAGAGGGTTTAGTACTGGAATGATAATAAGGTTCAAATTAGTCTTAAGCTTGACAGTTTGACCAAACCTCATTATGACCAAACTACTGAATACAGAGTCATGTGAATATTTAGTGAAGGAATGGAATGGAAAGGACTACCGATGCAGTGTGGTGTAATATGCCGTAGAATTAACAAACACAAAACTCACAACTCTTCCCAAAACCAAGAACGAAATCAAGGATTTGAGGCAAAATAGGAGAAAACTTAACCTTTGAGTGTTTCTTATTGAAAACTGATAACAATAAACATAAATTGCGGCTAAGGCCGTCCTAAGTGAGTTTATATAGAAAAACAAGTCCAAGCCCTACTAGGAAAGCGAAATAAAATGAAACTGCCAAAGTGTGTTTGAACGTACAAAAGTCATGTATGAATGGAACTTTGAAATGAAGTCCTCAGTCGAACAAGCTTCGACCAGCTAGCGACTGAACATCTTAGATTGTTACGATGCAACACTTGGTTGAATGGGCATCAACCATCCATCAACCGAGCCTCTCGGGAAGTCACCTCGGTTGAATGGGTATCAGCCATCGACCAAGACTCCTTGGAAGTCCGTCCTAAACTCACCCGGTGGCCTCGATCGAATGTGCATGTCTTCTCTTATTTTCTTCATGAAGTCGAACCCCGTTTGATCTACATCAAACTCCCCGTGTATGGAACAATATGTTTACATTGAACACATGGGATGTCTGGATATGGCTTGGAAGCTTCAAAATCAGTATGCATTAAGATTTATCTTTTCCATAATCTGCAACCCACATAAAATCTCCATCAAACTCCACAAAACGCCGCTTTTTGTTGGCATTTGCCTTGTACTTGGCCACCGAAACTTGCAACTTCTGAACTGTAGCTTTGTGAACTTTCTAAATCTAAACAATAAGATCTTCAGCTTTAGCATTCGGCCTCTTCAAATTAGGAACAAGTGTTTAAGTCCAATGGCACATGAGGATAAGTCTCATAGGCAATAAAGAAAGGACTAAAACCAGTGCTCCTATTTGTAGATCGATTGTAGGCAAACTCAGCTTGAAATAGCTTATGATCCCAAGATTTGAGATGATCACCAACCAAGCTCCTAAGGAAGCCTCCCAACGATCGGTTGACCACCTCTGTTTGCATATCGGTTAAAGGATGATCGGCACTACTAAAATCGAGCCTAGTGTTGGACAATCTCTACAAATATCTCCAAAAATGGCTAAGATATCGAGATCTCGATCAGAAACAATGGACAATGGCAATCCATGAAGTGGAGAAATACAATTGGGCTACATTCACTGCATCGGAAGTTTTCTTGCAAGCAATAAAGTGAGCCATCTTAGAAAACCTATCAACCACAACAAAGATGGAGTCATTACCTCATTGTATGATGGAACCCCACAACAAAGAACAGAAATATGCTAGAGATAATAGCTCCTTTCGGGTAGGCGAGACCACAAATACTCCAATTGGGGCTGGAGATAAACCACCAATAAGCTTTAGCTTAATAATTCTCAATGCTTTGTTCCTTAGAAAGACCTCTTATTTATCCTACTTAAAAGCCGACTAATATAAGACCTAGTTGAAGACGTAACACTAGTCCTAATTGTAGAAGTAAAACTATTACATCTAGACTTAGGATTACTACTAGAAAGTAAAGTAGAATTAGGACTCTACTGCCCACCGACTTCTTGCATGTTGACACCTTGGGCTGCTACCTTCTCTGGCTTTTCCACATAATCTCTTGCTCCTTGCTTAGCTGTGTCCTTCTCAAGTGCCAAGTATTTTGGGTTAGGCTAATGAGCCCTCTTGGTTCGACGTGGCAACGTTCAGTTGCTATCATTGTATCCTTGGTAATCTCAAAACAAAGTCCTTGCTCATGTTCATCCACTGTTGATCCAGAATGGGAAGTGACATTTACAACCCATCATTAGTGGTTGTACCCTTGGACACTTGGCAAATCCGGCATCCCTCCACAAACTTCGTAACTTCTTTCCTCATGCTTGGCCAATAGAATTGATCTGCTATAAGCTTCAGTGTTTTTTCACGTCGCTTATGACCTTCATTGTGTAGCTCTTGAATATTCTTCAAGCGAAGACTACCCTTAGTGACATACAATTTATTTCCTTTGAAAAGAAACCCGTCATGTATGGTTCAATCATCCTGATGCCCTAGCTGTTACGTCACTCACGATAGAGCTAAAATATGGGTCAGTAGATAAATAATCTTTAAATAAGTTAAACCCAAGTACCTGAGTCCTCATAGTGGTCAATAAAGTCGCGTTCCTGCTAAGCACATCTGCCACCTTATTCAAAGCTCCAAACTTATGCTTTATCACAAAAGAAAATTGTTGAACATACGCTGCCCATCCAACATGTCTGGATGAAAGTTTATCCTGGCTATGAAGATGCTTCAACACTTTATGGTCGAAATACAAGATTAACTTGCCAAGTACGGACTCCAATGTTTCAAGGATTGAACCAAGGCATATAACTCCAAGTCATAAGTGCTATAGTTGAGCTTTGACCCGCTCAACTTCTAACTGAAAGAAGCTACCAATCTTCCACCTTGACTCAGAACAAGTACAATTCCAACCTTTAGTGCATCACAATGCAAATCAAATGGTTCTGAAAAATTTGGTAATGTTAGAAAAAGAGTGTTACTCAACTTCTTCTTAATTCGCACGAATGCCAGTCACCTCATCACTCCAAGAGAATTTTCCAGCTCTAATGCAATCTGTGATTGGTGCCATGATAGTGCTAAAGTCATGAATGAGAAGTGCCGATAGAACAACACTAAACCATGAAAACTCCGCACCCCATGCAATGTCGTAGGTAATGCCCATTGCTTGACGGCTGCAACCTTTGACTCATCCATTGACATACCATCTTTTGACACCACATAGCCCCAGAAATAGAACAGAATCCGTCATAAATGAACACTTGCCTATGGTAGCAAAGAACTTCTCCCTAAGCAACACTATGATCACTTCGCGCAGATGCTGAAGATGCTCATCAAGGTCAGTTTTATAAATGAGACTATCATCAAAATAGACCACCACAAACCTGCCAATAAAAGGGCGGAAGATCTACATCATCTATGTTTATGGAAAATGACAAGTTTAACCATCTTCATATCAACTATCTTCTCATGTAACCTATTCACTGATAATGTCTTGTATTATCCCATTAAATTTCTGTATACTCATACTGACATCTTCTATTTGTAGAATTGTTGCTTTTACTCTTGTATTATTATTATTTTTTTTCTTTTGCAAATAGATTGAACCAGTTTCTTATATGAGTAGTATCCAGTGATTGATGTGAAGCAGATGATTTTTTTTATTTTAGGGTTATTCTACCTGGCAAATATTGTTCAACTTTGTCTATTCTGAATTTAACTTTGCACCTTTTTATTTCACAACAGGGACAGCAGTTGTGATAGTCATGCTGGTAACCACATTGCTTATGACTCTAATCATGACACTGGTGTGGCGCTGCCATTGGATAGTTGTGCTGATCTTCACTGGATTATCACTGGTTGTGGAGTGCACTTACTTTTCTGCTGTATTACTGAAGGTGAATCAAGGTGGTTGGGTACCTCTTGTGATTGCAGCAGCCTTTTTTATCATCATGTATGTTTGGCATTATGGTACTGTGAAACGCTTTGAGACCGAGTTTCACAGTAAGGTTTCCATGGCATGGATTCTTGGGCTTGGCACCAGTCTTGGACTTGTCCGCGTCCCTGGGATAGGACTTGTGTACACTGAGCTTGCAAGTGGAGTACCCCACATCTTTTCCCACTTCATCACCAACCTACCTGCAATTCACTCTGTCGTTGTGTTCGTCTGTGTGAAGTACCTTCCTGTCCACAAGGTCCCAGAAGAAGAGAGGTTCCTTGTAAAGCGGATCGGACCCAAAAATTTTCACATGTTCCGTTGCGTTGCAAGATATGGCTATCAAGACCTCCATAAGAAAGATCATGAATTTGAGAAAAAGCTCTTTGATAGCCTCTTTCTGTTTGTCCGTTATGAGTCCTTGATGGAAGGGTGTTCAGACTCAGACTGGTCTTGTGTAGATGGTGAGCAAACCGCACAGTCAAGCAACACCCTCAATAATGATAATGGCAAGACAGCTCACTCAGATTTGGGCATTACAGTCTCATTGGAGGACTCGATTGTGCTCACTAACTCTTCATCACATGGAAACAACACCATCAGGAGGTCGTACAGTCGAGCAAGCAGCCAGATTGAGATTGATGAGTTAGAATTCTTGAATAGTTGTAGAGATGTGGGGGTGGTGCACATATTGGGTAATTCAATAGTGAAGGCTAGGAGGGATTCAAAGTTCTACAAGAAGATAGCCATTGATTACATATATGCATTTCTTAGGAAGATATGCAGGGAAAACAGTGCCATCTTCAATGTTCCTCAAGAGAGTCTCCTGAATGTTGGCCAGATATTATATGTATGATGTGCTGGTTCTATCCATACTCATAGTAATCTGTTGATGCCAATGTCAACTTTGTGCGCTGTTGTGAGAAGAGGGTAACATTGCTCACCTTCACCATATCTAGATTTAAAGGAATAACAGTATCCATGGGGCTGCTATCGAGGATGAGGAATCTGTCTGAGAATATATATGAAAAATACAGATGTGAGATACAAGCAAATTGGGTGTAATGGTTTCAAATTCTCATACCACAACAAGAAGCTTTCTGAAAGGTGGGGGTGTTCCAGAGAACATACTGAGTTAGCGGGATCTGTCTTTTTGTTTGTTTATCATCAGTTTTAGGCATGATTTTAACTTTTTTGTAATCAACCAAAGTGTTATTCGTGTGGTTGCTTGCAGCTTTGCCTCCCTCTTGATGTATTGAAACTTCTTTCTTTCTGTTAGTGAATTTTGGTAACGAAGTAGGAACTTTTTAAGAAAAAGTAAAATCACTTCGGGCCAGCCAACTCATTATGGAAGACGTGTTATAGATTTTTTTCTTACATACAAAAGTTTTGCAACGTTGAAGACCTAATTTGTAATCCCCGCGAACTTCACTTCTCACTGCAGTTGCTTGAAAACCTATGGCTTTCTTCTCCAGAGACCACCTTCTTGAATGAACTTTGTCCGCTTCAACTCATAACTCTAATGGTTGTAGGTTTTTTGTTGGTTTGAATGGCAAAGATGAAACAAAGAGAAGTTTTGAATTTGTTTAGGCTAAAAAAACAATGCTAAACTTCTCTTATGTCTCTCAACTCTCTAGGTGTATAGGGTGGTGTTTGGCAACCGGGATGTGCCCACCTAGCCACTGTGCAATTTCAGTAATGGTGCCTTCCAACACGTGATCCATCAAACCTAGTTTTTAAAATTACCTTTTTACCCATTCATTTTCTTTTCCAGCGCACGAACTCAATCTCCCTCACGGAGTTTTCTCCTACGTACATGGCTGTCTTCTCCCTCTACGAGCTCCCCACACCATTTCCCTTCGCGGAGTCTTCTCCTAGAAGTCGTGGGTTTTATGAGGCTTATATAATAGGGGACAAAACATAACTTTTTAGGCTAAGTTAGCTAGGATTTTCAAGATTTGTCACAATCTCATTTGAGCAAAACTTATTATCGTTTGGACAAGATCTAAGGTTTCACAAATTTATTGAATAGGCTTCAAATGACACTTTGATCAGAGCATTATGTGGCTCTTTTGTTCAAATGCCCTTCGAATGGCTTGCGAACACGGCTTCCTAGAAGTCCTTTTCATTCTCTGTTTGATTAGGCTTCGATTGGGACTGCAATCGAATCATTCTGAAACATGACACTCATTCTCGTTTGAACAAGAATGGCTTTGTTCAAAATGGATCTTTAATCTCTTAGTTTCAGATTTTTGACTTTTATTTACAGCTTATTTGGACCTGGTAAACATTGAAATTGGAAAACTTTCGTAAAATACAAAGTTAATTTGTATACTTATAGCTTAATTTGTAATTATTTATGAATTATAAATCATATATTTATGAATCATATGAATTATAAGATTATCTATAATAAGTGCCTGTTTAGGGTTGCGTTTGAGAAATAAAACTTTTAAGTTAAAAAGTGTATTTTGGCAAAAGCTTAATTTTTAAACTTTTGCCAAAAGTGTGTTTGGTCATTTTTAAGTTTTTTGGACCCTTAAAAGCACTTTTAATTTTTTTATCAAACGAGTATTTTTTTTTTTCAAACGAACTTTTTGAGTTAAAAACACTTTTAGGCCCTTCAAACGCAATCTCAAACAGGCCCTAAGTATGATCATTATGAGTCATAGTTATCCTAATTTCTAAGTATCTAATGAAAGTATTTAGATCATATGACAATCTAAGTATTATCATATGATCATATGATTTAACAAATAATAGAATAAATAAATAAAAAAATAATAGAAAACAAGATTTAACAATTCATATGGTCTGAAATCTTAGATCATGTGATCTAACAATTCTTAAGTATCTAATGATAATACCTAGATGATATGATCATATTTAGGGCTGTAAATGAGCTGACACACTCGACAGCTCGCTCGCTACCCGCTCGACTAAGCTCGACCTGAACTCGAGCTCAACACTATACAAGCTCGCTCGTTATTGTTAAAATTCGCTCTATTAAGCTCGCTGGGGGCTCGTGAGTTCGACTCGTTTAACTCGAGATCGGCAGGCTCACCCGAGCTTGTATAGGGATCGTGAGCTCAACTCGTTTAACTTGATAATTGCCCGAGCTCGTTAAGGGATCGTCAGCTCGACTCGTTTAACTCAATAATCGCCCGGCTCGCCCGACTCGTTTAGGGCTCGTGAGATCGACCCGTTTTATCATCCGACCCGACCCGACCCACACGTCAATGTAACTAAAAAAAAATTAACCATGTTATTAATCAATAATAATCATAGCTTCTATATGTATACAATTAACTAATTAAGATCTATGACTATAGTATAACTAAGATTATATGGACTATGTTATTATTTATAGGTTTAATGTCCAATGTCCAATGTCCAATTAATTAGTTAATAATAATAATAATAATAATAATAATAATCATAGGTTCAATGTGTGTACAATTAATTAATTAAGATTTAAGGGTATAGTATAAGTGTATAACTAACATGGTATAGAGTATAGACTATGTTATTATTTATAGGTTTAATGTCCAATGTCCAATGTCCAATTAATTAGTTAATAATAATAATAATAATAATAATAATAATCATATTCATAGGTTCAATGTGTGTACAATTAATTAATTAAGATTTAAGGGTATAGTATAAGTGTATAACTAACATTGTATAGAGTATAGACTATGTTATTATTTATAGGTTTAATGTCCAATGTCCAATGTCCAATTAATTATTAGTAATAATAATAATAATAATAATAATAATAATCATATTCATAGGTTCAATATGTGTGCAATTAATTAATTAAGATTTAAGGGTATAGTATAAGTGTATAACTAACATTGTATAGAGTATAGACTATGTTATTATTTATAGGTTTAATGTCCAATGTCCAATGTCCAATAATAATAATAGTAATAATAATAATAATCATAGGTTCAATGTGTGTGCAATTAACTAATTAAGATCTAAGGGTATAATTATATAGGTGTATAACTAACATTGTATTATTGTATATACTACATTATTGTTTATAGGTTTTTAAATTTTTAATGTCCAATGTCCAATTGGACCAATTCAATAATAATAATAAGGGTAAAGTCCACATACCCCTCTCAAACTACCACCCAATTGACAATGTCCCCCCCAAACTTTCAATTGTGACAATGTCCCCTCCAAACTACCAAAACATTGTCAATGTCCCCCCTAAGACTAGCAATAAGACAAAAATGCCCCTATAGATTTTTCAATAAGACAAAAATATCCCTATAAATTTTTTAAAAAAAAATTAATTTTTTTAAAAAACGAAAAATTTTAATTTAAAGATAATATTTAAAAAAAAAAACAATTTTTTTTAAACAAAAATTTTTAATTTTTAAAAAAACTATTTTTTTTATAGTTTTAAAAAACAAAAAATTTCATTTTATTAAACGAAAATTTTATTTTTAAAACGTAAATTTTTATTTAAATAAAATTATAAAACAAAAAAAAAAAAATTTCAAGTTTTATAAAAAAAAAAAAGAAGTTATTTTAATTTTTCTTTACAAAATTGATTTTTTTTTTAAAAAAATTGGCCCTCGTTTGGTTTTCTTTTTTTTTTTTTTTTTTGTTAGTTTTAGGTTTGTTCTATAAGTTTTAGTTTTAGTTTTTTTTTTAAAAAAAAAATTTACTAAGGGTAATTTCGTCATTAGGGGGAACATTGACAATTTTTGGTAGTTTGGGGGAGATATTGTCACAATTGAAAGTTTGGGGGGAACATTGTCAATTGAGTGGTAGTTTGAGGGGGTTATGTGGACTTTCCCCTAATAATAATAATCTTAATAATCTTAGGTTCAATGTGTCATGTGTGTACAATTAACTAATTAAGATCTAAGGGTATAATATAGGTGTATATTTGTAGGTTTAAATGTTTAATGTCTATTGTCCAATTAATAAGCTATTTAAAAACATTAAATTATATGGTACTAATTTTTTTTTAAAAAAAAAAAATTGTATTAAGTAGTATTAAAGTTTTTAACTTTTAAGTATTGTAAAACAAATGCCAATAATGCTATTAATTCCTATAAACTAAAAGTCTAGAACCATTGTAAAATAATGGTATCCCGTATCTTCCTAGTTTAGAGTTATGTATCTTCAAATGTATTAATTAATTCCTAACAATGCTATTAATTCCTAACAAATGTATTTTCATACTTCTAAAATAATGGTATTGGTCCAAACACACGTTTTTCAGGAAAAAAAAAGAAAAAAACCAAACACACGTTTAGAGTTTTTTTTAGGGTACTATAACTAACAACTTGTTAACTTAAATAAACGGTTGTAGTTGAATTGATTGAAATTTTATTAAAGATCAACGGTTTAGATCATTTATGGGAAAACGGAGAGGCGAGCTCACATATAATTGTGCACACGGGATAATTCAATTTTTTTGAATTTTGAAAATATCTGAACGTTTACCTAGATTAATCTTATCCGTTCAATTAATTGGCATTATTCCATAGCCGTTCGATCTGCAAAGTGGACGACAGCTGTATACCACCCTCGAAGAGATATGTATCTGGTGTTCCGCATAACAAGATGAGCTTATTAATCGAACGGTCACAAATTAAATGAAAAGTTTTAGATCATAATCAACGGTAAAAAAAAAATATTTTTCATAAATGAAACCGGATTGAATTAATTCATGCAGCAGAGAATCACTTCCGGCCTTCTCTTTTTGCACGCAACGCACAGTGAACGAGACTGACACACCTCGATTGTGCAACATTTATTTCCAGCCGTCCATTTTTTGGAGATTAAACGTGAACTGTTGGATTGAGAAAATGGAAGCCAGCTGTAACGCATACCTACGCGTGATAGTTATCTGGTGCTCCGATTTGTCTAATGAGCTCACTAATCCAACGTTCTGAAATAAATCAAAAAATCAAAAACATGATTAAACGGTCAAGATGAAATATTGACTATAGATTGCACCGAATTGACCAACTCACGCACGCGGTGGATTAATTTCCAGTCTCGTTTCTTCACGCAAGCACGACAATCAAGATTGACACGTCTAACTTGTATTTCAGCCGTCCAATTTTTGGCGATTAAACTTCAGCCGTTAGATCAGCCTAATGGACGACAACTGGATACCACGCCTAACCTGAGAGTAATCTAGTGTTCCGCAGGGCACAGTAAGCTTGCTAGAATTAATTGATCGAACAACTCACATAAAATCACTAATTTGATCTATATAATCGACAGACTATCTGAAAGGGTTACACGATAATTTATTAGACACGGCCGTATTGGATTAAAAACTTATAAACGCATAAGTGGGACACGCGGCATGCTAGGAAAAATTGACAAAGATTGGATCAAATCCAACCGTTCATTACTAAAATTGAAATCAGATCCAACAGCTGGGACTTGTTTGACAAAAAACTAACCTAAAAATCATCTAGAACTCTCTAGTCTCCTCTCACGCTCGGTCTGTTAGTCGCTTGCTTTCTTCTCTCCATTCTCCATGTCTCCATTTCACTTAGAACCCTAACGAGCTAGTAACTAGGCTAACCAGAGAGGCAGATCAGAGAGACTTGAGAGTTTGAAACGAAGAGAGGGAGCATTCAATCCGTATCCCATCGTGGATTCGTGGTTGGTTGAATACTTGAATGCTCGCAATAAATCCTTCTCAACCCCCTACCTACACCCCGTTCGTTTCAGATCCTCAATTGTGCCGTTGATAGATCATCTGATATCCATCTAATGGCTTTCTAGCCACTCGTACAAGTTTTGTGAGCTAAACTCTCTTGATCAATCGCGTGAATCGCTGCTACTGCGAACCAGAAAAGTTCTATTAGCCCGTCCAATCTCGCCGCCTAATCCTCATTTTCTTATGTTATTTACATTGTTTTTATTTGATTATTTGTGTTTTTTCTAGTTTTTAACTGTTTTTCTGTTCTGTGACTTTTTTGGTTGTGGTGTGGAAGAGACAAAGATGATTGCTCTTGATCTGACTGTGATGGAAATGGAAATCGAGTACTGGGCTATCAAGTACTCGATTACCATTTTTTTATTCATTCCCAAATCCCCACATGATCCATCCCCCTTATATACTTGAGTGTATGAACCTGATGCATCATGTATGCCAGACTTGCTTGCACATTACTTGAGTTGTTTGTATTTGTTTGCTCTTGCTTGCTTCTTGCTAACGAGATTCGAACCAAAAAACATTCTGACTTCTGAAGAGCCTCTTCTATCTTTAACTTTAAGTTGAGTTTTTTTTCCTGAGCCTCTTCTGCCTTTAACTTTACTGTTTTCGTTGTTCAAAAATTTACTAACTAGTAACTAATGTTGCTAATTTCATCATTTAAGGGAGTCTGGTAGCACTGATTCACTGAATTTGCAAGCTGCAACAGTTTCATTTGCTTGAAGTTTCAGGTTTTTTTTAAAAGAAACTTGTTCTGTTTGTTTTCATTAATTGTTGTCTTATAAATTGCTATGTTATATTTACATAAATTGCTATGTTATAAGTTGCTATGTTAACATCAATTGCTACGTTATAAATCTGTTAACATGAATTGCTATGTTAGGACTATGATTCTGTTATGTTAAAATGTTTGCTATGTCTATCTATGATTCAGATTTTTTAAAATTAATTGATTAAAATTATTTGCTATGTTAAAACTATGATTTTGTTGTCTTAAAATGTTTGCTATGTCTATCTATGATTCTGATTTTTTTAAATTAATAGATTAAAATTATTTGCTATGTTAGAACTATATTTCTGTTATCTTAAAATGTTTGCTATGTCTATCTATGATTCTGATTTTTTAAAATTAATAGATTAAAATTATTTGCTATGTTAGAGCTATGATTCTGTTAGCATGAACTACTATGTTAGAGCTATGTTTCTGTTATGTTAAAATGTTTGCTATGCCTATCTGTGATTCTGATTTTTTAAAATTAACTGATTAAAATTATTTGCTATGTCAGAACTTAGAACTCATGAATCTGTTTTAACATTTGCTCTCTCATTACTTATTTAGTTATTTTATTTACCGAGCTTTTAAATTTTCAAAATTATTAACAGTTATAGAGAATACATTTCAACTCAATGCATTCAATGATGTTGATTTGGGTGATGATTCACTTACTGCCGACCCTACTCCTGGATCTGGTGTGTCTGCTAGTACTGAATGCACACCAGATGAACATGTTAATCTGGTTTCTCCTGTTGTTGTTGAATCTGAGGATGGGGATGGGGCTGGGGCTGGGGTTGCGGGTGAAGGTGAAGGTGTGTCAGCTGCCTTCCAAAGGAAGGAAAGGCAAAAGACTTCAAAAGTTTGGAATGACTTTTCTTCTATTGAAATAAATGGTGTAAAAAAATTCCAGTGTAATTGGTGTAAGAGGTTGTTTTCTGTAGGGAAATCTAGTACTACCTCCACCTTTAGTAGGCATTTAACTGCTTGTGTGAAGTTTGTGGAGTTGAATAGCCTTAAGAAGCAAAAGACTTTGTCATTTGAACCTAGTGATGACAATGATGGTTTAGGGACCTTGACAAACTTTAGTTTCAATGAGAAGAAAGTTAGAGAACTTGCTGCCCATATGGTACTTCTATATGAATATCCCTTTAATATGATGGAGCATGAACTTTTTAACAAGTTCATGAGGGCTTGCACACCATACTGAAAAAAAATTAGTCGTGCCACTGTAAAAAGTGATTGCATTGCCACTTATAACATTGAAAAGAAAAGGTTGAAAACATTTCTTAGTGGGATTGATAGGGTAAACATAACTACTGACATGTGGACCTCCTCCTAAAGGGTTTCATATATGGTGGTTACTTGCCATTTTGTGGATTCTAATTGGCTACTCCAAAAAAAGATTTTAAATTTTTGTAATGTACCTCCTCCACATTCGGGTGTTATTATTGCAGAAGCTTTAAGAAACAGTTTTATTGAATGGGGCATTTTGGATAAAGTATTTACAATAACTGTTGATAATGCAAGTGCTAATGCTGTTGCCATTGACATTTTGAGAGATGATATTGAGTTGAGGGGTAGTTTGCCTATTGGGGGGCTTATGTTTCATGTTAGGTGCTGTGCTCATATTACCAATTTGTTGGTGTAAGTAGGGCTTTCAGAAATAGGGGACATAATAGATTCTGTTAGGCAGGGGATTAAGTATATAGTGGCTTCTTAGAGGCGGTTGAATGTATTTAGTGATATAGCAAAGCGGTTGGACTTGGGTTGTAATAAACTTATTTTAGATGTTCCTACCCGATAGAATAGCACCTACTTGATGTTGAAGACTGCAATTAGGTTCAAGGAAGTGTTTCCTAGATACCATAGAGTAGAGCAGGCTTTTCTGTGGGTAATAAGTCCTGAACAGTGGGATAAGGTTGAGAATGTGAACCAAGTTTTAGCTGTTTTCAATGATGTGACCAATGTTGTCTCTGGCAGTGACTACCCTACATCCAATCTGTTTCTACCTAAGGTGTGGAGAATGAAAGAAATTGTGGATATTAAGGCTGCGGATAAGAATGAATATATAAGATTAATGGCAGCTAAGATGAGTGATAAATTTGATAAGTATTGGGGTGAATCTAATATGGTGATGGCCTTAGCTACTGTGTTGGATCCTAGATACAAAATGAAGTTGATTAGGTTCTATTTTCCTATCATTTATCCACTTGATGTTGGTGGTGATAACATAAAGGCTGTGCTGAATACTCTAAAAGAGTTGTTTGAGGTTTATGTTGCTGCCCATAATGCATCTATCATTCGACAACAAGCAGCTGTTGAAGTCATTGCTACTACTACTACAGTTGCCTCTGTTACAGAGGAAGTTTCTGGTGGTAGATCACGGTTTAGGCAACATATTAGAAGCAATGACATCATCCGGCCCATAAAAATTGATTTGGATGTTTATCTTGAAGAAGATGTATTCATTTCTGATAGTGAGAATGGTGAAGATAGTGATGTAAACTTTGACGCTTTGGGATGGTGGAAATCCAATGCCTTAAAGTACCGCATCTTATCTAAGATGGCACGGGATGTATTGGTTGTTCCAATCAGTACAGTTGCTTCAGAATCATCTTTCAATGCGTGTGGTAGAGTTATTGAACCCCATAGAGCATCATTATCAATTGATACTGTTCATATGCTCAGATTGAGTTATTGCACTTCATGGCATTAAGAAAAAATCTTGAATACCTGTAAGTTTATGATTATATTATTTTATTTATTTCCATTTTCCAAGCTTTTTTTTACTTATAATTTCACCTTATTAACTTTGTGTTTGTGTTTGTAAAAAATGGTGGAAGTGGAATTGCCAAATTTGCCGTGAATGCTTTTTTTTTTCTCATTTATGTGAGGTTATGATTCTGTTATTTTATTTATTTAAATTTTCTAAGCTCTTTTTTACTTATAATTTCACCTTATTAACTTTGTGTTTGTGTTTGTAGAAAATGGTGGAAGTGGAATTGCCAAATTTGCCGTGAATGCCGTTTTCTCATTTTCTGTGAGGGATTCTCTAAAAAAACTGAATCTGTTTACTATTTTCCTTTGCTTATTAAATATGTAATTTGAATGTCACATTTTATTTTGTTGTTATGTTCTGTATTAATTGTTATACTTTGCTGGCTTTGTTGGAACTTGGAATGTTGGACATTTGGATTACCTGTTGTAATCTTTATTATAGGTTTATTTTGAGTTTGCTTGTAATCTATTAACCTATATCATGCATCAACTTGTGTTCATTCTGCTCTCCCATTGTTTCTGTAGATCTGATTTTTGAACAATCATTAAAATGTCAATTTGCATAATCTTAAGTGATAATTCTCCCTTGACATGTTGCAAGGGAGTTAAAAACATCTAACAATTTTTTTTTTTTCATTGAATGCAGTGACTGTCTGTGTGGGCCTATGGCAACTAGGACTGTGTAATTTAGTTGCATTTTTCTCATTGGTCTAATCTTTTATCTCTTTTTGAATTTGATTATATTAAATTGTTCATGTAACTAGTTTTAAATCATTGAATGCAAGTTCTTTATGATTCTGTTATTTTATTTATTTCCATTTTCCAAACTCTTTTTTACTTATAATTTCACCTTATTAACTTTGTTTTTGTGTTTAGGGAAAATGTTGTAAGTGGAATTGTCAAATTTGCCATGAATGCTGTTTTCTCATTTCTGCTAGGAAATCTGTTTACTGCTTTCCTTTGCTTATTGAATATGTAATTTGAATGTCAACATTAGATTTTGATGTTATGTTCTGTAATAATTGTTATACCTTTGCTAGCTTTGGTGGAACTTGGAATATTGGATATTTGGATAACCTGCTTTAATTTTTATACATTTGCTAGCTTTGTTGGAACTTGGAATATTGGACATTTGGACAACCTGTTTTAATTATGTAATCTTTATTATAGGTTCATTTTGAGTTTGCTTGTAATATATTAGCCTATATCATGCATCAACTTGTGTTCATTCTGCCCTCCCATTGTTTTTGCAGATCTGATTTTTGAACAATCATTAAAATGTCCATTTGCATAATCTTAAGTAATAATTCCCTCTTGACATGTTGCAAGGGAGTTAAAAACTTCTAACAATTTTTTTTTTCATTGAATGCAGTGACTGTCTGTGTGGGTCTGTGGCAACTAGGGCTGTGTAATTTATGTGCATATTTCTCATTGGTCTAATCTTTTATCTTTGTTTGAATTTGATTATATTAACTTGTTCATGTAACTAGTTTTAAATCATTGAATGCAATTTCTTTATGATTCTGTTATTTTATTTATTTCCATTTTTCAAGCTCTTTTTTACTTATAATTTCACCTTATTTAACTTTGTTTTTGTGTTTGGGGAAAATGTTGGAAGTGGAATTGTCAAATTTGCCATGAATGCTGTTTTCTCATTTCTGTGAGGGAATCTGTTTACTGCTTTCCTTTGCTTATTGAATATGTAATTTGAATGTCAACATTAGATTTTGATGTCATGTTCTGTAATAATTGCTATACCTTTGTTAGCTTTGGTGGAACTTGGAATATTGGACATTTGGATAACCTGTTTTAATTTTTTTACCTTTGCTAGCTTTGTTGGAACTTGAAATATTGGACATTTGGATAACCTGTTTTAATTTTTATACCTTTGCTAGCTTTGTTGGAACTTGGAATATTGGACATTTGGACAACCTGTTTTAATTGTGTGTAATCTTTATTATAGATTCATTTTAAGTTTGCTTGTAACCTATTAGCCTATATCATGCATCAACTTGTGTTCATTCTACCCTCCCATTGTTTTTGCAGATCTGGTTTTTGAACAATCATTAAAATGTCCATTTGCATAATCTTAAGTGATAATTCCCCTTGACAACTTGCAATGGAGTTAAAAACATCTAACAATTTTTTTTTCATTGAATCAGTGACTGTCTGTGTGGGCATGTGGCAACTAGGGCTATGTAATTTTGTTGTATTTTTGTTATTGGTCTATAATCTTTTATCTCTTTCTGAATTTGATTATATTAACTTGTTCATGTGAATCATGTAACTAATTTTAAATCATTGAATGCAGAGACTCAGAGAGCCAGTTTGTGGCAACTGCAAGTCTGCAACTAGGAACCAAAATTGATGTATCTTGTTTTAAGTAATCTTGTTTTTATGTTCATTTTGAATTTGCTTGTAATCTTTATTATAGGTTCATTTTAAGTTTGTTTGTAATCTCTAGTATAGGTTCATTTTGAGTTTGCTTGTAATCTCTATTATTGGTTCATTTTGAGTTTCTTTGTAATCTCTATTATAGGTTCATTTTTCTTTTTTGCTTATAATTTTTATTGTAGAATCATTTTGAGTTTCCTTGTAATCTCTATTTTAGGTTCATTTTGAGTTTGCTTGTAATCTCTATTATAGGTTCATTTTGTGTTAGCTTGTAATCCCTGTTTTTGGTTTATTTTCAATTTGCTTGTAATCTCTATTAGGTTCATTTTAAATTAGCATGTAATCTCTATTAAAGGTTCATTTAGAATTTGCTTTGTAATCTTTTTTATGTTCATTTCCAATTTGCTTGTAGTTTGTCATATGGCTGCTTTCTGATGTAGATACAATCATACAATTATATTGAATTTTTATGATGAATTTTGTGTTTTTGTTCACTGAATTTGAATTTAGTGATTTGAATTTTTTATTCTTTTTTAACCATTAAACGAGCCTTAAATGGGCTGGGCCACACATTTTAAGGCTCGTTTGACCCTTAAACCGGGCTTGATAAACTGGATCATGAAACGAGCCTTAAACGGGCCGAGCCACACATTTAAGGCTCGTCTGACCCGTTAACTGGGCTCGGGCTTGGGCTTGGGCTCGATAAATTGGAAAGAAATTAACACAAAATTTTCGAGTTCGAGTCGAGTCGAGCCACTCGAGTACTCAACTAGGCTCGAATTTCCCATTCTAGTGAGCCCAAGCTCGATCCTGAGCCAATGTATTTTCCATTGAGCCGAGTTCGGGCAATGGGTTTTTAGCTCGGCTCGAGCTCGAGACCAGCTCGATTATTTTTTCCCTGTAATGAGCCGACCCAGTATTGGCAAAGCTCGACTCAGCTCGACAGCCCTAATCATATTCATATGATATAACGATCATATGACACAATGTTAGATTAAAATATGATTATATGATTAAGTATTGATATTACTTACTTTTACTATTGAATATATATATAACCAATTAATTATTGTTACTTAATATATATATATATATATATATATATATATGTGTGTGTGTTTTGTGCACGCATATTAATAAATATATAAGAGACGAGCACTAGTCAATATAATATATTAAGTAATAAATATTCAAAAGAAACTCTATTTTTGTCTTTTAAACTTTTCTTAATCAGAGGCCTAAAAAACGGAGCACTTTTCAGATGGAAGGCCATCATCCATTTTCGGTTTGAGAAAAAGAAAGTTCGCATGGTGAACAAGAACGTGGCCGAGATGTATGTTATTCCTTTCCAGAGGAAAGCTCTCTCAATGGCTTCCTCTGGAGGAAAGATAATGAGAATTTATTAGCCCTAAAAAACCAACTGCTTCTCCTTGCATGGCCTGAAAACAAGTTCTGGGTTTTGTTCATTTCTTTGTTTTGGTTCATGGGCATGTGAGAAAAACGGAAAAAGGATTAAGAATATGAGAGTCTGGAGTAATCAGAGATAGAGGCATATTGGAGGGGTTGATTGGCTAAAGCTTAAAAAAGGGTCAGAATCATATTTGTAAAAGAGCTGCAAAATGGCTTCAAGAATGGGGATTGACGAGGAAACTGGTGATCATAGAGGTGGTATGTGGAATTTGGATCAAAAGCTTGATCAACCAATGGATGAGGAAGCTATGAGGCTTAAAAGTATGTCTAGGGATAAGGTACATTTGCATTTTGCTTTTGAGGGGAAACTTGGGAGTGCTATATATATATATCACCCTGAATTCACTTAGGGTTCCATGTCACAGTTCGAATTTGTAACATCATGAAAATGGTACATCCTAAGCACATGATGGAATCAATACTACTTTATTGAAGTAACAAGATTTTTTTTAATTTATTTTTACTCTTTTTTTGTGGAATTGTATTCAAAGTCTAATTTAAAATCTATGATATTTTCTACATTTAAAATTTCTCAGATATGATTGATTTGTTGCTTACATTTAGTTATGAAGAGGATGAAGAAAATGATACCATTGTTAAAATTAGAATCTGCATTCTATTGATTGTATATGAATTATAAATTTCAAGTACTTCATATTTGAAGCAGTTTTGTGACATGAGATGTAGATATCTATCTGAAGATAAGAAAAAGCTGGAGAGTCTCTTATGATTTTTGTACTAATTGTTAATTCCGAAAAAATTCTCCTTGTTGATCCAGTGCTGTTTCCTCTAGGAAATTTCAACCCTAGTGCTTATGCAACTTGCATTCCAGAGTCTTGGAGTGGTCTATGGAGATTTAGGGACATCTCCCTTGTATGTTTTCTACAACACATTTCCTCACGGAATTGCAGATCCAGAGGATGTGATAGGAGTTCTTTCGTTGATTATATATTCTCTTACTCTTGTTCCACTCATCAAGTATGTCTTCATTGTGAGCAGAGCAAACGATAATGGTCAAGGTAAATTCTTCTTTTCTAGCAACTTCTTCAATGTTCTATTCCTGCAGATGTAAATTCTTGTTTTAGCTTCTTTTCTTTTTGTTTTTGTGGTCAAAATAGTGTTACATATTCTGAGGCACCAGCTAGTTCCTTTAAATTTGTCCCCTTATACTGCAGGTGGAACTTTTGCTCTGTATTCACTCCTTTGTCGGCATGCAAAAATAAAGAGTTTCCCTAATTATGACCAAACTGATGAGAAGTTAACAACATATAGTCATTCTTCATTCGATGAACAATCATATGCTGCAAAAACCAAGAGATGGTTGGAGAGAAAAGCATTTAGGAAGAATGCACTTCTTGTTCTTGTCCTTGTTGGATCTTGCATGGTGATTGGTGACGGGATCCTCACTCCAGCTATATCAAGTACATTTCTTCATGCATCCTTGGGGCCTTTTATTTACCTGTCAGTCTTCTTCAGTAATCCATCTAGAAACTCATATGCTTTTGGACATTATTGATGCTTATATTATAAACAGATTAACCACTGAATGAGACACACTATGCACAAGTAGCAAATGAAAGTAAACAGATTAAACACCATCAGCAGAGAGGAAACAAATTCAATGTCTACCTTCAAATACTGACCATCTTTATAGCATCATGACTAGTTACTTCTCTGGCTTTTTGAAGTTCTTAAAAAAAAATTACAGAAAATAAATTTGGCTAAAGATTCATGATTTGTAATGGACTGAGGAAATATCAAGCCTAAAAGAGGATTTGTAAATCTGGTACAAGCATAGAATGATTTCTATTAGTTTAACTGGCTATGTAAATCTGATACGGATACTATTATGTATTGCAGCGGCCAAATAATCAAATTTGCTCTTAGCTTGTTTATAGTAGGACACATTTATATAAATAGGCCTTAGAATGATTAGTAAATAATATTTCAATTCAAAAGATACCAATGTGCTTAAGGTTCCAACATCTAATTGGTTCTTTTACCTATTGGTTACCTCCCATATTATAAATCTTCAGGCTAGCCTTAAAATGAATCAGAAATGCATATGAAAACACTGTACATTATAGATTGTGTAGAGCTTTGCATGTGTAACTTGCTAAGCTTGAGTGAATTTTTTTTTACCCATGTAGTCATGTCATAGTGACTTATACATCTTCCTCTCTTATTTCCCTTTTTATCTCAATTACCCAGATGCTATTTTACAGCCTAAAAGTATTTGTGAATATTTTTCTTAATTATCAATAGTTGCTTAACCATACTATCTCTTACAGTTCTATCGGCTGTTGATGGGATTAATATAGATCACCCCAAGTTGAGTGAAGGTATCTCATTGCTGCTGTAGATTTTTTTTTTTTTTTCTTTATATATATATAACATAATTTACCATTTTTTTTCTACAGATGTAGTCTTGATCATTGCCATTGCTTTGATAGTAGGTTTGTTCAGCATTCAACACTTTGGTACAGATAAAGTTGGCTGGCTCTTTTCACCAGTTGTGTTCCTTTGGTTTCTCTTAATTGGAGGTATTGGCATGTACAACATTTGGATGTATGACAGCAGCATCTATAAAGCCTTTTCTCCAGTCTATATATATAGGTATTTCAAAAGGGGAGGGAGAGATAGCTGGGCATCCTTGGGAGGTGTCATGCTTAGTTTAACAGGTAAGCTTTGTTGTCTGAGTTAATCTTCTCTTTTTTACACTTTTAAGGTTCACAAATATTACAGAAAAAAAAAAAGAAAAAAAAGAAGAGAATTGTGATATCAGAGTTGGGTGACTAGTTATGAACCATCACAGGCACAGAGGCACTTTTTGCCGACCTCTCTCATTTCCCAGTTCCAGCCATACAGATTGCTTTCACTGTAATTGTATTTCCTTGCCTCCTTTTAGCCTACGCTGGACAAGCTGCCTACCTTATGAAAAGCCCAGATCATGTGGTTTCTGCATTTTATCATTCTATTCCAGGTTTGTTCAAATCTAAAATATCTGAATCACCTTCTTTTTTTCTTTTTTTTTTCTTTTTTTGTTCAAATCAAAATTTGAGGGTATTTTGGTATTTTTCATACCTTTCATTTTGATTTAAAGTCAAATCTTAACAGAGGGGTGATTGCATCAAATTAAAAGTTCAAGGGGTAAAATTGAGAGTTTTTCAACTTTGGAGGAGTCATGTCAAAATGCATGGAAGTTCAACGAGCTACTTAAAAAATGTTGTCAGAATCGTGTGGATGCTCCATTCGATCCAGCAAGGGTCATTCTCTCAGATGCTGATTTTTCATTTTGTTCTGCAGGTAGCTTGTATTGGCCAGTATATGTTGTTGCAACTGCTGCTGCAATCATTGCAAGCCAAGCCACCATATGTGCAACTTTTTCATTAATCAAGCAGGCAGTGGCACTTGGCTGTTTTCCAAGAGTCAAAGTTGTTCATACATCAAAGGAGTTCCTTAACAGGATATATATTCCAGATGTTAATTGGATCCTCATGATTCTTTGTGTCACTGTTACTGCTGGCTTCAAAGATCAAAACCAAATTGGAAATGCTTCTGGTAAGTTTATCATCTTTTGAAGGTGCAGAATTTTATTCAATCCATTTTGTCTTTCATCCTGTTAAATCAATCTCTTTTTTTTCATATCACTGCAGGGGCAGCAGTTGTGTTAGTTATGCTGGTAACCACATTTCTTATGATTCTGATCATGTTATTAGTATGGCGTTGCCATTGGGTGCTTGTCGTGATCTTCACTGGCTTATCACTGGTGGTTGAGTTGACATACTTTTCTGCCCTAATCCTCAAGGTCAATCAAGGTGGTTGGGTTCCTCTTGTTATTGCAGCAGCCTTTTTTATCATCATGTATGTTTGGAATTACGGCACGAGGAAACGCCACGAGTTTGAAATGCACTCCAAGGTGTCAGTGGCATGGATTCTCAGGCTTGGACCAAGTTTAGGACTGGTCCGGGTCCCCGGGGTTGGACTTGTGTACAGCGAGTTAGCAAGCGGAGTGCCACACATATTTTCCCACTTGATCACCAACCTTCCTGCCCTCCATTCTGTTGTTGTTTTTGTTTGTGTGAAGTACCTTCCTGTGTACACAGTCCCAGAAGGAGAGAGATTCCTTGTGAAGAGGATAGGACCCAATAATTTCCACATGTTCCGTTGTGTTGTAAGATATGGCTATGCTGACCTCCACAAGAAAGATGATGATTTTGAGAGTAAGCTTTTTGATAGCCTCTTCATGTTTGTCCGCCTTGAGAACTTGATGGATGGGTTTTCAGAGATGGATGAGCAGGAAACTGAGTCAAGAGATGATAATGGCAATGAAAATGAGCTCAATGTGAATCCCAATATTTCATCAGCAGACTCGATCTTGATTGTTGACTCTCCATTGCCATTGCATACAAACAATACTGTCATGTCTTCAGGTGAGACAAGCAAAGAGAGTGAGGTTGATGAGTTAGAGTTCTTGAAAAGCTGTAGAGTCGCTGGGGTGGTGCACTTAATGGGGAACACATCAGTGAAAGCTAGGAGCGGATCAAGATACTACAAGAAGATAGCCATAGATTATATATATGCATTTCTCAAGAAAATGTGCAGGGATAACAGTGTGATCTTCCAAGTTCCTCATGAGAGTCTCTTGAATGTTGGGCAGGTATGCTATGTATAGCATTTTTGTGCCATCACTGGGAAGAGTTTTTAACAGTTGGCCTCCGTTTGTAAGAGGGGTTTTTTTTTTTTTCCTTTTTTTTTTCTTGTTCTTTTTTTTTTTTTTTAATTTAAAAAGAAAAAAAAAAGAAAAAAAAAAAGGCCACATTATTTCCCACTACAATCAGCCAGCAGCTCTCCAGCATAATCAAAATTTTGTATTTTTTTTATTCACACAGTACCAAAAGCAAAGTATGTATGTATACAAATAAATAGATTTACATATAAACTGATTTTCTTCAGTTTCTCTCAAACACAATCATACTGACCAATCACAGATTATAACCAACCTATAATTTAACCCTCTAAATGGGAGCCTCTTCTCCCCGCTCATATAATACACAAATCTTTATGGAGTATATGAGATGAACATTTCTAGTCATCACAATTCATGGTAAGAGCCAGAATGACTTCAAGGGAATCATCAGGTGTCATCACTTGGGTACCTGGTTCTGTGGCTGATGACCCTGTGGCTTAGTTGGGCAAGCTGTAGACATCTCACGCAAGCGTCTGGCAATTTCGGTGAATGATGGTCGGGCCACCGGGTCTGGGGCCCAACACTGCTCCATTAGTAGTCTCCATTCAGAATCACAGAAGCTTGGCACAAGAGGTCTCAAAGTGTTATTTACTATGCCTCCTGCATGCAAGAAAAGAGGATGTCAAGATAAAGAGTATTTCCATCATATTTTTCCTATCCAGTAAGGTGGTGATGGACACCATAGAAGGGAAGTAATAGAAAATAAATTGGCAAGAAAGCTTGGAAAGAAAAGTTTAGAAATGTGCATGTTCTTAAATAAAACAAATAGTCGCGCTGATGTCAAGCGGAAGAAAATAGAATTAAGTGGTTTGGCCAAAAAAAACCCTAAATGGAGCCTCATATCAAACTCAGAAATTAAAGGGGATTATCTGCTGTAAAGCTGGCAGGAGTGAGACTTGATTTGGCAGTAATCATTTGCTTAAAATCTTTGCCAGCAAGTGAAGTCTCTGAACACTGTCCTTCTGCGACATTAGGCTGTGCTACCAGTCAATTAATTATAATGTTTTAATATGTTCAGTAAAGTTTATTTCCTTGCCATGTTAGTTTACTTCTTTAGAGTTGCTCTTATTTAATATTTTTTCTATAGGGCGCCACAGAGCAAGCTTGTCATTTGACACACTTAGAAAGGATGCTTTTCACGTTTCAGGCGGATGTGTATATACCACTCAAAAAGAAAACTGTGTTTAAGTGTAGCTCACCGTGAGGTGCACCTCAAGAACACCTTCTAAACCATTAACTGATAGTCCTTAAGTCAACTAATATGCTTTAATCAAAATTAAACTGACCACAAAAGGGGCCCATTCATCAATCCTATTGCATGCAGTTTCAGTAGATGAAATATATTCTCGAATTTCAGAGAAATTTGAAATTTTATAATTGAGTGAAGCCCATATGCCTGTCCCACTAACTAAAAGAAAAATCCGTAGGACATTAGAGAGAGAGAGAGAGAGAGAGAGAGAGAGAGAGAGATTATTTCGAACCTATGATAGCTCCATAGTGCATATTGGCATAAGGCTCCTCACCAGTGAGAATCTCCCATAGGACAATACCAAATGAGAACACATCAACCTGCAAATAAGACATGCATGGACCTGTTATCAATTGGGCACAATATATATGAAATGAAAAGCATAAAAGCCACCAGTATAAATGCATAATAGTGTCTAGGTGAAACAGGAATTTTTCAAAACTAACAGATGGCATAGGTTTAGTTTGCATCTCCTGAAAATATTAAAGAATCAACCAGTTTAAGCTAGTTTCTTCTTCTTCCAAAAGTAAGAACTAGGGAAAATATTCTAGAACCCTCTGCTTTTTCAGATTTTGCTTTTTAGACCCTAACTTTCAATTTGACCCATTTAAAATACGAATTTATGAAAAATTTCAAATCTAAGATTACTGTCCATTTTTCCTTCAAATAAATAAAAAAAATTGATGTGAAAATACTATTACCCCTTCCCATTAAAAAAAGGAAGAAGAAGACAAGATGGCCGCGACTCATGAGCCACCCCTTCTGTGTGGGGTAGGGGTGGCCGCAAGCTACCCCTCTGTTTGGGGTGGCTGTAGCCACCTCTATTTGGCCACCCCACAATTGAATGGTGACTCGTGGCCACTATGTTCCCAACACAGGCTCTCTTTTTTTTATTAATTATTAATGGGAAAGGCATAAGAGTATTTTCAAATCATTTTTGTTATTTCTTTGAAGGAAAAATTGATAGAAACCTTAAATTTAAAATCTTTGCAAACTCAAATCTTAAATTGGCCAAATTGAAAACTGGGGTCCAAAAGGCAAAATCGAAAAGAAGCACGGGGTTTCTGGAATATTTTCCCTAAGAAATAAATCATACTACCTCACCTTCTCAGAAACCTTACTGCTGCTACCATTCAACAGCTCTGGAGCCATCCATGGAAGGGTTCCCCTTACACCACCAGTAACCAAGGTATTCCTTTTAATTTTTGACAAGCCAAAATCTCCTACCTGCACAATGAGCACCACTTAACTGAAAGAACTTTTGCTTGATTCAGAACTTGGTAAGTGCATACGGAGGGTTGGGGGTCAGAAAGAAGGGAATTTAAAAGACATAGGGGCCACTAAAGAGATACATTTACCAACAGCTTTGCAGGTTGGTAGTATGTCTCTTCCCTGAAGGTGTTGTGGTGTTGAGAGTTACTGTTTAGCCGAAAGAGAGAGATTTAAAAAAAAACAGCCAAATCATCAGCAAATTACCTTGCAAATAGGTCGTAAAGGATCTTTCAAGTTGACGAGCAAGTTGTCACATTTCAAATCAAAATGAACAATATTCTTTGAATGCAAATATTCCATTCCAAAGGCTGCATCCATTGCAATAATGAGTCGCTTGCGACGGTCAAGATGCCTGCATATTTTAAAAACACATTTAAAATGTAGAAGCTAGGAGGACACATTGACATCCTAGACAAAAAAACAAAATATTACCTATCCTTGCTCAGCAAAACATGTCTAAGAGAGCCATTCACCATGAACTCCGTCACTGTGGCCAGTGTTCCACCAGGCCCATCTTGCACCACCCCATAAAATGCCACCACATTGGGATGGTGAAGCTTTGAAAGAATTTCAGCTTCACGCCAGAATTCCACGGTCTGAAAAGTACGATTACTATTTGCTAAGAAACATATGACAAAACAATCTCCCTTAATGAGCAAAAGGCAAAAATTGAGCACAATGCTGCAGGTGAAGACTAGCCTCAACCAGTAAGTACCCAAAGGAAACTGGAGAACTAGAAAGCGTGGCAACCCAACCTAATAATTGGGGGACGCAGCCATTTCAAATTGGCATCATAAACCCTTCCTAGGCTTCAACTCCATAATTGTGCAGTATAAAAAGTACAGTTAATAAGGAACTTAGCTTTGGTTGTTGCAACTGAAACCTTCGCGAGTGACTCTTTTATGTACTTAAATCGATCATTAAACAGGAAAACAAACATTTGATAGGTCCATTACATGAAAGAAAACTCACCAATCTTTCTTGCTCCGATGAGCGACCCGTGAAACAACTCTTTTTTATTCGCTTAATGGCAACATCTGTTCCTCTCCATTTTCCATGATAAACAGTCCCAAATGTGCCAGAACCCAATTCCCTCAGCTCTTCAAGATCTTCATTCTTTATGATCTACTATGGCATCCAAAAATACAATCAACAAATGGTTAATATAGAAAACAAAAATTTCAACTGCATCATTTAAATAGTCTTTGAACAATAATCAAAGAAGTAAGCATACAATTGGTCCAACATAAATACATGCAGTACCATATGGACCATCGAAAACTTTAATCAGCACAAGTTCAGAAAATTTTAACCATGTCAGATCAGGTATTAACCTGTCATCATCACAACTAACAATTCAATAACAATACTGACTTTTCCCACAATTAAAAGAGTTCAGGTGTATGCCCAAACATGCCTCCCAGACACCAGCATTCTTGAGCTAAAAGTCACTAAGGATGAGCTTGCATTCAATATGCAGATCACAGTGTTAACAAAAGTAACGATACTTGGATCTCAATCACTTTGAAATTTCTTTGAGACAACCACAAAAAATGGTTTCTTGGGACCAAGGAACATACCAATAGCCTGGAACCTTTCCAAAAGATGCACACACAGAAAAAATCATAAAATTTAGAAAACCAAAAAGTACATTATAACTCATCAGGTATGATCCTCAATTCATTCAAACTGTACCCAAAAAAGAGATATTTATGCTAATGAATCCAATATATAAGAAATACCCTGGTAATCAAACATGGCATGGCTTATTGATTATGGTAAAAATTAAGTCAGAACCAATTTTAGCTAGAAAGTTGAACATTATGGAGGACAGGACAAAAACAAAGAAAACAGTACAGTTTAACTCCACAATGAGGTGTGGTGCTCTTATCTAGATGGCAAACCAATTAGCAAAACTCGAACCTATTGCTGCATTAGAATAGGATTAAAGTTATTAATGTGTCATTTAATGTTCACAGTTTGATGCAAGAAATAAAAAATCTTGATTAAGAAATGACTTTCTCTAATTTGAAGTCAAATAGATAGAGAGGATCCTTGTCTTAATATAAACACACATTTTTACTTGCACTTTTCATACACACCGATAGTTACCCTTTAGATAAAAATAGATGAATAAAAAAAATTAAATAAATAAAACTCCTACCAGTCTCTCAGCCTCTCCTCTCATGAACCCACCTGTGACTTCGCAATGGTATCACCTTTCTCTATGTTCCATCGTCTTTGGTGAACCTTTCTTACGTGAACAAACGCATGGCAGAAAATTTCAGGAAAAAAATTGGATTAAAGTTATTAATGTTCACAAAAGTAACGATACTTGGATCTCAATACTTGGATTAAAGTTATTAACGTTCACAAAAGTAACGATACTTGGATTAAAGTTATATGCTTGTAGAAGTTATTAAAGTTGTGTAAGTAATTGGATTTTTGAAGCTCAGTTCAAAGAAAATGGGAAGTGTTTGTTCTACCCTTGATGACACAGAGCCCAAAACTATAATACTACATACAAAGGTCATAGACTAGATTATATAAAAAAAATGGCTCGCTAAAATATCTATATATATGATTTTTATCAACAAGTAAAACTATCTAAAATTTTTTTATGAATGGTAAAACTATCTAAATACATACATGTGGAACACCCTTATGGCCTTGACTATGGTTCTCAAGCAAATCTTCAAGTAATGTTTCCGTTCTCTGTCGCGAGATTATATTCTTTGTGCTAAAAATTTCTCAGTGGCTCCAGATATATTCTCTCCTTTAAGGCCAAAAGTCCCGTTAGGACTGATTATTATGACTGTTTGGAATTCACTGCAGGTAAATTCTCACGCACTCAAGATTTCCTCAGCAATTAAAATGTAGAACAATCTACTCCTGTAATCATCCTAATCTTTTTATATTAGTAAATAAATCTTATTAGAAAGCACAGAGAGACACAACCCAAATACACAGTGGGTATACATGAGAGAAACCCAACTAGGGAGAGAGAACACAAGTCCATCAACTCCATGAAATTAGAAAATAGAGGACATCCTAAACTAATTAGGATTGCTAATGTATTTTGAGATTGAAGTCTATTCTAATTTTTAATTATTACTGCTACTATGCAACCTTGCCACAAATTACAGAATCTGAGAGAGACCAAATTACTGATTTGATCATATTTCTTGCCATGGTTGGGAATAGAACCTTATTAGCCCTCCGGCCCGAAAAAGAAAAAAGGAACATAACTAGTCCAATACCAAGGTAGCCAAGGTTGAACAAAACATGGTGCCGCATCAATCGATGAAGCACAATTTTAGATCCTGCAATCCAGCTGTCCAGCAATGCACTTTATTCAAATCCCAAAATATAACCAAAGCATCACAAATTAATTGTTTCTTCTTTTCTTTTCTTTTCTTTTCTTTTCTTTTCTTTTTTTTTTTTTTTTTTTTTTCCTTTCCCTCCCTCAGTCAACTTCAAGAAAACAAGTTAATAAAGAGGAAGCAAAAATGCTTGCAATTATACTCAAACTCGACTATTGGACTAAACATTGTATACTTGTGACCATCACCCCGTGCATTTTGGCCATCAATTGCATGCTTTCTTATACTTAAGCCATGTTAGACTTAAATATGAACACAAGCAATCACACATGCAGAAACATACATAGAAACAGATAAATATACATATAGTGCTCTCACTCTTGTTCTTACTATTGCTCCATGCTCTAGTTTTTCAAATTCCAAGTTTGTTAAAATAGACACTAAGATGACCGAAGCTTCCCTTTCAGTCAAAATCAGATGCAAGAAAACATGAGCCTATCAGCCTAACAGACACATAATTTACTCAGACAATGCGTGACACCCTTCGATATTGATATATGTTAAACAATATAACTATATAAAGCATAATATATATTTTTTGATAAGAAATATATATTCATTCAAAGCACAGAAGCGCACAACCCTAGTACGCAGGAAAAATATGTGTATGTGCGCACACCCACGCCTAATAGACACATAATTTACTCAGACAATGCACGACACCCTTCCATATTGATAAATGTTAAACAATATAACTATATAAAGCATTATATTAAGCCACCGCATGAAGTAATATAAACTGGGATCTTATTATGTTAAATTCTTGAAAGCTTTTAAAGCAAACCAAGACCTAAAAAAAAATGTCTTGCAATTAATTGGTTGTAGGGATAAAATCAATACAAGGGGATGAAACACTTTTATTTTCAAAACGAATAATCCAATAATCATGCCTCTCTTGCAAATAAGATTTCAGAGTCCATTTCAAACGTGATTTTATCACATTATTTCTCTTTTGCTTCCTAATGCAGAAAAGTCCTAACAAGCTAATTCAAAAGAGTACCTTGACAAATTTTGTTGGAGGGTAAGAGAGAGAACATGTTTTAATATAAAAATGTCATATAGCTTCATTGCAGTGTTCAAAATATGGCATGACTCATACTCTGCCATATTGTAGATGAACAGAGAAGCAAACTGTGAGCATCATACCTGCAAGGTATTAATATCAAAATCTTTAAGAGAAAGATCAACAACAGGTGCACCAGCATTCTGAATATCCAACTTCACATCCTATAAGTGATAAGAGAAATTAGAAAAACATGGCCACAGGTAAGTATAATAGCAGGGATTGTTAAACAAAAATGTAAAACAAAATACCTCATAATCTAATTCTGGCATTCTGGGGCTAACCCCATCCAACTGCACACTTTCATTGCCCTTGAGCTCAGGACTGTAACCTGATCTCAAATTCGTTACGCTAGGTCCAATAAGACCAGATGACCCTTCTCGAAGCTCCTCATCAAAGTTGATATGGGAGTCCATGTGACTGAGAGCAACCCCATCAGGCTTCACAGGTGGATAGCTGTAATCTATAGGACCCCCGTCCTCGTTCGTAAGAGGGGATGAGAAACCCAGATGATCTTGGTCCATAAGGGAAACATCTTTTCTAACAAACTCAGCCTGGGCCAACTTTCGAAAGTATGACCAATGCTTAGGCTCATGATTCTCCATGTTCAAGCTCAATCCAGTTCCGTCATTATGCAGTGGACTCATGCGAGAGAGATTCTGCGAGATTCTTGCCTTTGAGAACATATCAGACAGCAAATCACGAGGAAAGCGGTCATTTATATCAATAAGAATGTCTCCCTGCTCTGGAGTGCCAACAACAGCAGACTCCCCTAGAGAAACACCTCTAACTTGGTTCTCCACCCAAGGCAAGGGCTGAGCATGTGACACACTGCTCTCCTCATTCTTCTTAGAGGCAGCCATCTCGGTCTGTTCAAATTCTGGTGGCCTTAAAGCAGAACCTTCCATGTACTTACCAGAAGTTCCTTGACTTGGCATTAGATTATTCAAACCAGCTGCTTCTTTATCATTTATAGAGGGATCTTTGTCGTTTTCTTTTGTCCAGGCCATTGCACGGTCATCCACAGGCTTAATCACCATGTGCCTCAACTCAGATTTTTGTAACTTCGGATCCTCCTCAGACTTACTGGAATTTATGTTGCTAATATTGTCAGCAAACTCTTTATACTTTTTGAGATTCCCCAGTTCATCTTCAACAGATTGAGTATTTGCGTACAGCAGTTTTGAAGATGAATTGGGCTGCTCAATCTGCAAAGCCACATGCCCATCATGCAATTTATCAATCGATTCGGTGATTGGTTGAGAAAGATCAGAACATGCTTGAGTTATCAGAAACTGAGAACCAAAGAAATCATCGGATTTGGACAAACGGTTCAATTCTGCCTGCTCTCTGGGAAATCGCTCAGAATGAAAAACCGGTGGAGGAATCAAGGGTCCATCAAGGTAGCCAAAGTCAGTTGGATAAGCCTCAGAGCCACCATATCCTGGAGTGAATTGTCCACCAGATGCATAAAAATGGTCATCTTCATAATTCTTTGTCCCATCATTCACACCTTCAGGGGGCATTTTATTCTGTATGGTTTCCTGGAGAGTTTTATTACTTTTCATAGACACCAAGGGAGGTTTTATGTCCGCTGCTGAATTAGCAACTGATACTTCTTCCCTCGGCATATAATTCAGAACAGAATAATCGTGTGGATGAGAAGAAACAGCATACTCATGGTCTAAAGTTTGATCTTTATCTGTTTCATTTATCTTCTGCAGTGAGCCCTCCCTTTTCATTCTTGCCTCCTTCAATGATGCTTCCTTCTCCAGCAATGGAATTTTCTCAGGTTCATTTAGCTTCGGGGCTGAGCTATCTCTTTTCAATTTCAGCTCTTTCGCAGATACTTCTGAATCTTGCACATGAAAGCCACTATTGGACTGCTCAGTCAGACCTCCCTGTTGAGTAAGATGGCCATGGACAGATATTGGGGCTAAATTCTCTCCAGTTGCTGCATGGTTAGAACGGTTAGAACTATAACCATATTGCAATGGAGCAGACAAGGGTGCATTAGTCTTTTCATCTTTCTTAGGGAAGCTCTCCAGAGGGGGGAAAGCAGTGAATATGTGCTGTCCAGCTTCTCCATGATGATTCCTCTGTCCCTGGTAGGAATGTGAATTGGATTCATATGCAATAGACGAGCTTGGTGGCAGAGGTTGAGAAGATTGAACAGATGATGAAGGTGTATTATATATCGAAGGTGCAGTGCTTGCACCAGCTAATTCTGGCGCAACTCGACCATTCTCCCTTTCAACATTTAGGCTGAGTAACTCATCCAAATTGTTTGCTGAAGCACTTGCCAAAGCAACAGAGTTCTTTCTCGAACCTAGGTCCATACCATTCACAGCAACTACATACTGAACCTCAGAATCACCCTCAGTGTTTCCGAGACCAAACTGAGCATCCTCCAAATCACCATTTGAAAACAGGAACATCCTAGGTTTCTGTGATCCTCCATCTTGCAGTACAATACATTCTTCCATCATGTTTTGCATATCCTCATCAGAAGATACAGAGACTAATGCATCAAGATCCTCACCAGGAAGCTGATATTTTATAGAATTGGTTTGGTTGTAAATTGTCAACATTTTCTGCACAAGATCCTGCCAAGAAATATCCTTCCTTATCTGGATAATACGTGTCTCACCACCAACATATCTAAGCTTTCCATCACTGGGGCGGGGCAAAATCCTGCCACCAAAGCTGCAGAGGAACTTCACCTTTGTTGATGAGCTATCAGAAGCCCCTGAAGAAGCATAACCATGAAGTCCTCGGCTAATGTCATTCCTTGATGAGGTTTGTGGCACTGATTGCACTGAATCATAATAACTTTTGTGCTCATGCGCGGAAGATCCCTTTCTCTCAAAATCCTGAATGCGACCCTTTTCTACCGAGTTGAGTATTGCAATATCGGACCCACTTTCCGAACCTGTGTGGCTAATTCCCAGAATACCTTTCAGGTCCATATACCCAGTTGCACTGTTAGGCTCACCATAAGCATTTGGAATGAACTGCTGCCTAGGATTGACCCTTTCCCGCATGAATTCAAGAGCAAACTCCTCACCAGTTTGAATAGAGAAATGCAGAACAGGTCTAGCTCCAACTGACATATTGTAATCAGGAGGTCGCAAGTTCGTATTTATATTACTTGACGGATCCTGGAAAAATCTTTGATTTGCAGACCCAAGTCCCTCATTTCTCGTTTCAGCATTGTTGTATTGAATTTGTTCATAGTTTTTCTGTTGCTCCATCGTACCCTTTCCCACATTTCTCTCCATTCACTTCAACTTCAGCGGGACAAACACCCAATGCGAAATGCCATCAATATCAGCCCAGTGCAATATCAGTTCAAACTAAATCAAACTTGCAAAGATCGTTCGTCAAATGCAGACAAGTATTTCAGATACTCAACCAGGAACCTGTGAGTACACATTCAAGTAACTCAGTCACCCAGACAAAGAAACTCTTCTAGATTAAGCAATCTCTAAGACTAACTAGCAATATTCTTCCCACAATACAGGATACTTAAGCCATAATAATAATAAAAAATCTCCTAAAACTGTATCTGAGATATTTTTAGAAGAAACAAAATCGTTAAAGATAATGCTGTATCAAAGTAATATGTGTCTAGAAAGAAAAACAAATACAGTAATCAAACCACTCAGAGACAATAAGCTCAAATGGAGAATTTAAGTAATGCATTTGTAAATCCACATATATCTTAACATGAACCAAATTAAATATGTCGTCACTACAATTTAGAACCTCCTCGGAAACAAATACAATAAGTATTTTAGGTGCATTCCAGTGTTTGAAAGCTTTTGATTACCCCAAACCCTAGACAATGGCAAAACCTTGGCTTCAGAATATCAGCTTCTAATGTTTTCCTCCACTTCCTCCACAACCAAACAGCTGACTAAGTTCAAATCCAGGGCGCATAGTTCCCATTTAAATTATTAAATAAGAAATTATGACAAATTAGTATTACCACAGAATCGACTAGAATAATTTCGGTTAACATAATTTTGGACTTCCTGTATAATCATATCAAACGGGCACATCCTGAAGTAATAATTAAGGCAAAGAGAAAAGGCAAGCATGCGAATACACACACATGTAACCAAGAATTAATATTACCAACAAGTAAATTAGTCATGATGAGTAAACACCTCAAATACACCCAAAGAATTTACTAAAACTGCAATCGGCTAAGAGGGTGTAGGAACTATGCTAAATTAAAGAGAAATTCTACACAAACTCCTAAGTTTACACTCATAAATGCTTAATCCCTGACGTGGTAGTAGAAATTACCATTGAATTTTGAATGGATCACCATTGGATTTTGGATCCAATGGTGATTTTCACTCCACGTCAGGGAGTAAGAATTTGGGAGTGTGAATTTGGGAGTTTGTGTAGCATTTTTCTAAATTAAATATCCATAACATGTGATCATCTTAAGTGAGTACAAAATCAACTTAGAACTGGTGTTACTTACAAGTAAGCACCCCAAATCGACCCAAATAATCGACTAAAACTTAAATTAGAATATCAAGTGCACCACTTAGCTAAATTTCCTGCAGTTAACATGCTACTGACAAGTGAATTAATGTCAATGACAATTAAGTACACACCATGCAGACCCAAAAGACAGCATTTTGATACAGAAATCAACCCCAAAACCATTAATCTTAAAGCCCCCAAAACTCTAATTTAGCACCAAACACAAACAAACAAACAAACCGACCCAAGTCCAAAATCCTAAAACCCACAACAATTACACCCAAGTCTCTAACATATCAAGCCCCGATCCACCACAATTCACTCACAACCGGATCGAAACTGGAAATCAAAAACAATATCCCCAACACAAAACAAAATAATTATAAAAATAAATAAATTTTGTGAGAGATCGAGCTCATATTGCTACAGAACCATACCTAAAACATGCCGATCAGAAGCCAACAAATCCTCATATTTACCTTCAAAAAAAAAAAAAAGAGAGAAAATAAATAAAAACCACTAAACAATCCGAGCTGGGCAGCCTGGGCTTAAGCAAATTATCACCTCCCTCCCTCTCTCTCTCTCTCTCTGTCTCTGTGTCTCTCAAATTTTAGAAGATGTTAAGAGATTAGTTTCTTTTTTTCTCTCTAATTTAACGACTTTTTGGGACTGTAATGATAGTTTTTTAGTATTTTTCCATTTTCATGGGGCCCACTCTAGCCAAGGGCGCGTTCAGATCACCGTCCAATTAGTGGGTTTATTCTCTTGGTAGGCGTCGGCTTCGTGCGGGTCCCAGTTGACGGAGGCGGGATCGTCTACAGTTGTCCTAGTGAGCCTTATCATTACTCTTGCTTACGTCATTACTGATTACATAAATCTTTTTTTGGGTTCAGAAAATCATTATAAAAGTAGGTGAAAAAAAAATATCAACCTCATCACTTTGATAAAATAAAAAAATATTAAAAATAAATAGTGAGTGAACAAGTACTCACTACTCACTAATGAAATTAAAAAAAAAAAAAAAAAAGGGTTTTCTCTCTCCATTTTTCTTTTTCTTTTTTCTCTCTCCTCTTTTAATAGTTAAAGGAAGAGTAAAAAAATCTTTGAAAAAAAATATATTTAAATATAATAGTAAAAATTGATTATTAAAATAATGAGCTCATTGAAAATGCTCTAAAAAAGTGAATAGTTAAAATAAAAAAAAATATATACTTTTAGTTATTTTGGTGAGGCTCGCTAATAATGCTCTTAAAAAAGTTGACAAAATCTGTTAATTTGCCACATCAATACTAATCATTGTATGATATGTGTCATTTACAATAAAAAAATTAAAATTAAATATAAATATATGTAAAAACAAAAAGAAAAAAAAAGTTATAGAGAAAAATATATATATATTTTTTTAAAAAGCACCTCATAAACTAATAGCCGTTTTTGAAAGAGTCCTACAGTATTCAAAATGTACTAAAATAGTCTATCAAACTACTAAAATGTGTCAAAAAATTCCACCTTTTTTATATATTCTTATAATACTTTTATTCTTTTAAAAACTAAAATAAAAAACTAAAAAATTATTTAATAATAAAATAAAAAATAAAAATAAAAAAAGGTTGCGACCACCCCAGCCACTCCTTTTTCATTCTTTTTTTTTAGTTTAATAAATTTTTATTTTTATTTTTAAAAATGACACGTGTTGCCATTTTTATTAGTGTTAACGTGATATTTAACAGAATTCATTAAATATTTTAACGAAATTTGACTCTAGGGACTAATTTTTTTTTGGGCATATCCTAGGAACCTAAGATTTCACTTTCATACGACATTGAGTGATTTGTAATTTAGGCCAACCACAGGGTTTGACTTTTGCATTTATCCATATTTTTTATACTGCACGAGTGATTTGTAATTTAGGTTAACTACAAGTATTTATTCACCCCTTGGTTTTTTTTTTTTTTTTTTTAAAAAAAAGTTTAGTTTATTTTTTATTTTAAGTTTTTAAAAGAATATGAGTATTATATATATAAAGTGGCATTTTTGACAGATTTTGACAGTTTGATGGGCTACCTTGGTAGTTTGATGGACTACTTTAGTACCTTTTGAACATTGTGAGGCTATATTACAAACAGCTATTAGTTTGGAGGGCTTTCTTATATTTTTTCCAAAGTTTTATTATTCACTTGCATGTAAGAATCACAGCTTTCCAAGTCTCGTAATTTCACTGTTTTGTTCATTGAAAATGAAATCAACAATTGTAATTTCATTCAAAATTGACCTTAGTTATGTTAAGATCTCTTTGTGACCATGTACATAAGAAATGTAAAGAAAAATTATTTACATGTGGCCAATGAATCTAAGAAGCATTACATGTTATGGAATTAGAGGTTTTTGTTAAGAGTATACACGTGAGCATTTATTATTTAAATTTTCACACTAAGTACTAGTAATAAGGTTCAGTGGTTCATACAATACAATGGTCAACAATGTTGGGCCAAAATATTTGGGTTAAAGTATTTAATAAGTTAAAAGTTGTCATATCAAAGTCTAAGCATTTCATTTGCAAAAATGATTGATTCATGCTAACTTGAAATTTGTTCGAGAACAAGTCTACAACATCATCCACATGACATTGGAAAGAGCAGGGAGGCCTCTCTGAGAATGCGAACACCGTCTTTGGTAAGTGAATGTAGTCTAGAATCGAATTCTTTTTTCCGGTGCTAGACTTGCCCTTTCTCTTTTTCTTAGATAGTAGATGTGTAACCTCTCAAGAGCCGGACACAACCACTTAGGGCTATAATCGAGCCAAGTTGAACTGAGTATTTGGTTTCCAAGCTCGGCTAGACTAATAGGCTACATATTTGAGCCAAGCTCAAGCTTGAATCAAGCTACGAAATGTTTATTCAAGTTCGGCTCACTAAAGGCTTAGCTTAACCCGAGCTCGAATTTGAACTCATTAAGGATATCATTCGAGCCAAGCCGGGTACTCAACCAGATCGGCTCAACTCAAGCTTGAGTATTCATTTAAATTAATGATCACACATGATCCAAGGAACTCGAGCTCGAGCTCAGTAAAATGGCTTATTCAAGATGTTATTGGGTAACCCAACCGGCTCAAGCTTGTTTATGTTTGTTTTGTAGATGTGCTAAAAATGAAAAATTTATAAACATATTTTAAATAATACAAATTAAGAAAGTATTAACTTTTTTAAGGTTTTAGTTTACTCATTCGGTATTCAAAACATGTCTTTTGATTTTATAGCATTGGGTAGTTTTTGTACTTAGGTTTATGTTTGAAGAATTTTCCAATAAAACAAGTACATACATACAGTTTGACTTTTGGCTTGAGAAGCTGTCAAACTTCTTCGTGAGGTTTATATCTCCAGCTTGATTCATCACCAAGTAAAGGTCTTAAGCTTGTCTATGGAAGCTGACACACACTGCACACAATTCATGTGTAACTTGATCATTATGTAAATGCATTATGTGATTTTTCCATCAAGTGTTAAGGATTTCCATGTCATGAATACACGTGTGATAAAACTCATTGACCTCGAATTTTTTGAAATGTGTGTTTCTTGTATCAAGTGATATGGTAATACCCTGAGGCGGGGAGGGGGGGTGTTAAATATTTTTCAGAGATCATGAGCGTTTTGAAAAAGATTTGGGCATTCATGTTTGGACAGCTTGAAAACTATGTCCGAACAGGACCTACAGAGCAGGGACCCTGTTTTGGTGATCATGTTCGGACACACTATTAACATGTTCAAATATAGTGTAAATGTAATGCTCCGAAAATTAATTAACTGGTAATTAATTTCACGGTTCGTCTCTTAACCTTATCCATTGCGAAACAAGACTCAGGGATCTCTACTCCTCAAAAATAGAGGATACTAAACAGCGAAAATAATAAGGTTCTATAAACATTAATCATGACAACCATAGCATTTACCAAGGATCATCAAAGTAGCTAAAATCACACTACACAAGTCATCTTTACAAGAGATTCATGATATACCTTAATATGCAAGCATGCATCAAAGCTTTTAAGCTTACAACATAATGCAACGTACTAATGACCATAAGCATCCGCGAAATCTCGCAATAAGTCCTCAAGCGTTACTCGGATCAAGTCCTTTACAATGACTGGATGCTTCGTAGTATTCATATTCTGCTAAACTATTTATAACAACATAGTTGTACATATGGAGAAAAAAAAGGGAAATAATACAAGGGTAAGTCTAATGAGTATAAATGTACATGACGTACCCATCATTAAATAGTGAACTTATTTGTTTATAAAGCACATGCAACACTATAAGATGACAGTTTATCATGGATATAATATAGATATAATATATGCTTATAATCATGAGTAACAGTAATAGTTCAAGCGTATGGTCAACCCGAGATATTACCCATTTTTAGCAGGGTTGGCACTGTCCCAAGAGACCTATAATACCATACAGTTCCCTGGATATTGTACGCTACCGTACATAACATTAGTGACATGACCGAGTCCAACCTTGGGTGGCCCACACCACTAATAATGTACGTTCTATAGTGACCATCCAATAGGGAATGGATGCGCCTGGTCACGAAAATATTGGATTCAAAGCCCACACACACACACATTTTACCATAAAGTTAACTTGTATAAAAGCCCATGACCGTTATCCTGTATGTACCGGTGTACCATGTCATACGATGCAATTAATTTTATCAGTCTTTTACATACATAGTTTTACAAGCCTCATTGTTATCTTATTAATTAACACACGTTTTCACAAAAGAGAGCTCATAGTAGTTCCAAAATGTATTTCATGAGAGTTGTAAAATATGCATATTTGATCTATATAAAATAGACGTGCAGTGCGGGAAAAGTAACAACAAGCATCCATGTGAGTTTGTACTCACCCGGGTCGTAAGGCTTTTCCATAAAATTTCCTTGAGGCTCCATAACCATGAATACTGAGAAAAGACCTATCATTAGTTCTAAGGAAAATTACAGTTTACCCCTCCAAAGTTGACAACATTTTTCAATTCGAACACCAAAGTTTCAATTTTTACAATCCACCCCCACAAAGTTCCAATTTTTTCAATTCGACCAATATTTCTCATATTGACCCTAATTTTTATTATTATTTTTTTTTATAAAAAAAAAAGAAAAAACAAAAACAAAAACAAACAAATTTAGGGGTGCAAAAATGGCCACATGGCCAATGGGGTCGCTATGACCACCCCGAATTTTTTTTAAAATTTTTTATAAAAAATAAAAAATTAGGGTCAATATGGAAAGTTTTGGATGCAATTGGTCAAATTACAAAAATTTGAAACTTTAGGGGGATTGCAAAAATTGAAACTTTGGTGTTCGAATTGAAAAACGCAGTCAACTTTGAGGGGGTAAACTGTAATTTTCCTTTAGTTCTAAATACAACTAAATCAAACCTAGAACATGAAAACAGAGGCTATCAGACGACTGGCCAAAGTTGCGTCCCCTGGAACACTTTTGACCATACGTCCAGGTCCGTGGCCGTACGTTCGGTCTCGTGGCTGTACGTCCAGCCAGAAGGTTCAGGTAGAACCTCATTTGGTTCAACCGTCCTCCTATCCTCTCAAACTGGTTCTAAAGCTACCAAAAGGATTCTTATGACCTCGTATCTCAAAACAACACCTCATAAATCAAGATTAAACGCTAACACATGCTTAAATCAAGATTAAAGGCAACAACATAACTAAAAGCTATAAACTATCAACTAAGCTAACTATGAAAAGCACTTAAACGGCATAACAGTTAAGGAACAAGCTAAGTTTAGAAGATTACCTCCTTGAAGCCAACAACCTCCAGGAATCACCTTTCCTTCTCCAAGACTCACAAAACTCACAAGAACACACTCACACATAGGATTTTCGGAGAGCCTAGGGGCAAGAATGAAGCTTAAACGTTGAGGGTAGGGGGTATTATAGGTGAGAAAAAGCAGAGGGCGTTACCAACTATTCTGAAAAGTAGCGGATGTCTAGTACTATTGGGGCATATGTCTGGTACTATTTACCCAACGGTCCAAAGGCTACAGTGTACGTCCAGGTATTATCCAGGGATTAACCCAAAAGTAGAGTACGTCCAGTACTATAAGGGTGTATGTCTGCGTACTATTTGCAGAATATGATGTACTATTGGTAGAATGTGTTTGGTGGTCCCTGAGTGTACGTCCTCACTTAAAGACAAGAGCGTACGTACGGTGGTCCCCGAGCGTACATCCAGTCATAAAGTTCAAAATTTTCAAAATGCCCTTCTAGTTGTTCCTAGTGACTCAAAGTCCAAATTAACCCACTAACTAAGCTACATAAGCTTATTTAATTATTTGGGTCACTATAGTAAGCAAATTGAGAAGTTTTTTAGTTTTTACACATAAAAATACCTCATTTATCTTATTCTCTTCATTTGGGATCTCACCATCTCACACCTATGACCTAATTTGAAGTGTTTCTATTGGTTTTCATCATCCAAATCCTTATATTCTCATTCAACATAAAATCATAGTAAGTTTTATTTTTCTCTTTTGTGCTTTGATTTCGAAAATGGTTTTCATGGCATTAAACCTTGGTTTAAGTTTTGATGATTTTGAGTGTTTATCATACATGTTTATGGATTGTGAGTTGCGGTTATGTTGTTGGTAATTGACATATGAGTAGTAAGGATGGATTTCATGAAATCTCATAGTTTTGTTCACTCATTTTTTCGTCATGCACACAATATCTTTACTTTAAAGATATATAAGAAGTGGGAATGCCAGCTAAATAGTAATTTTTTCTTTGATAAAGCCAATTTACGATTTTTCCCTTCATTATTTTTCGGGAAAATTACACTTTACCCCCTCAAAGTTTGGGTCCATTTTCAATTCGATCTCCTATGTTTCAATTTTTGCAATCCACCCCCCCAAACTTGCCAAAATTTTGCAATTCGGCCAGTCCGTCAGTCAAAGCCGTTTTGACTGACGGAACGGTGATCACGTGCGTTGTTGATTTCTTCCCCAAAATGCCCCCATCTCCTTCAGCGTTCCACAATCTCTTATCCTCCAAAACTCAAAGTTTCATGCTCATATTCCACGTTGTCAATCTCTCAAACACAAACCCATTTCGAAAAGAGGCCAGGCGATGATTCCACGGATGTGCAACTCCACCTATATGAAATCCATTACCAGTACTTCAAACACATTTGTGAAGCTCTGCCTCAAGCTGCGCCACAGCTCCTCTTATCACCACTCCCATGGTTCAGTGCTCGTGGTGGGTGCTACTCCTATAAGGTGTCATGCTAATCCTTCTCTCTTTGATTTCAATTTATCTAGGTTCTGCGTTGTTATCAATCAAGCAACCCAAAATTTAAATGGTTATCTGCTATTTTGTTTTTCTTACTCTATTTTGGTTGATGAGAATATGAATATGTAAGAAAGTGAAAGAAAATTATTTTTCAATTTTAGGTTTCTGTTGTTTTGACTTCCAAGAATGGTTAGAAAATCCACATGAATTTTATACCAGTGACTACATTGAATCCCCTGCTTTCCCTTTCTCAATTGAAACTTTAAATGTTGTGTTTTTTGTTCTCTTGGTTTTCCAAAAACTAATAGTAATAGATATTTCACATCCATGTAACGAAAAATCTGGTAGTAAGAATATTTAAGAGAATGGAAGAGAGAACTACATGTGGTGATCAAGAAAAAGCAGATTGTCATAGATGGTTCCCATCCCCACATCGAATTCTAGCCCTCGATGAGATCCAGGTGATTCTCACCACTTATCCTAGAGTGGATCTTGTAATTGGGATCCTGTTGGTCGGTTTTTCTTCTCTTGTGTTTTCATGTACTCTGTTTTGCTTCACAGATGAAGCTTGCAAATTGCGAGCAACTGGTGGAGGCTCTTAAGTACGTGACCAAGGCATTGGTTCATGTGTGGGTTCGAGAAGGTGATGCGACGAAACGATAGGAAGCACGAGTGGTTTGTGTACTTTTGAATCTAGCTTAGAGCAACAAGGGCGACGAAGCAACAGGGAGCATTTTGGGACTTGTCTGTGGAACGCTGAAGGAGATGGGGGTATTTTGGGTACAAAAAGGCTAGCAGTGATCACGTGAGTTGTACATGATCACTGTTCCGTCAGTCAAAACGGCTTTGACTAACAGAATGCCCGAATTGCAAAACTTTGGCAAGTTTGGGGGGGTGGATTGCAAAAATTGAAACATTGGAGGTCGAATTGAAAATGGCCCCAAACTTTTGGGGGGGGGGGGTAAAGTGTAATTTTTCCTTATTTTTCTGATCCATTCAATTGGTGAGGAATAAATGATTTTATTTTGGTTTGATTTGTCTTTTGGCATGCCTTCTATAGCAATATTTTCATTTGCATTGTTTGGATGTGCGAAATGACTATTTGGCCCTTATTAAATCAGATAATGTAGAACAACACCAAACCAAAATAGAAGACTACTTAAGATACAACTCTATCTCCTCTAAGCATCAACCATGAAGAAGACTACTGTTGATAGAAATCTAAACTCTATATTACCTCTTATTCATTTTGTATTAGACAATTGTATAGTGATAGGCTTCTATTAGATGTTCTTGTAAATAGAACTCTCTTTTTTATCATTATAAATACAATACACTGCCCTACGATTAAAGTAGGCAGAATTACATAGAATAATTTCTATCTTATAGCCCTTACTCAGTTTGCTGGTTGAACTGATGTCGTGAGGAATAAATAAATTTAATTCGTTTGTTTTTCGTCTTTTTCACAAGGTAAAAATCACTATTCGTTTGTTTACTTTTGAACTTGGGCAGATCCAAGGGTACAAGATGAAGGCGTGTCTTTAGGCTGAAGCTTAAGGGTATGCTTTGAAAAGTGACTAAAGTAGTGTAGTAATTCAAACAATTAACTAGGATAAGATAACTTGGTTAGAGGATTAATTAGACTATTGGGTCACTAGGAATAGCTGGAGGGGTATTATAGGAAGCTTTGGGCTTCTGACCAAACGCTCGTGTTGGGCCAGCTCGAATGTACCCTTGCAATAGTACATGAACGCTCGTGTAGGGGACTAGTCCAAACGTTCGTTGACTTTTTGTTAACCACTAGTTAATCCCCGAACGTACGATTGCAACCCTAAAACCACTAAGTAAACAGTTTACGAGCGTTTGACATTATAGTACCAAACACTCACTACACAGCAGACTTACTTCTGCAGAGCTCATAACTTTTCCTACCCTATAAATACTCCCTCCCACACCCTTCACCAACCCATTTTGCCATATGAGCCCTAGAGAAACCCTGCTTGAGTGTTGCTATGAGATTTTGAGTGATTTCCTTAGTGTTCTTGAAGAATGTGGAACTTCTTGAGGATTCTTGCTATGTGGAGGTAACTATCTCTCTAGTGTTTTTCTTAGGTTGTTAGAATAGCCTTGTATTTTTATAGTAGCTTAGTTGTTAGAAATCTAAAGGTTTAGATTTTAATCTTGTTTTGAGCGTTTCCTTTCCATTAGAAGTATTCTTGTTGCATGGTGATGTTGTTTTGGGCTAGAATGTGTTAGAAACCCTTTTGTACTCTTGGAACCAGTTTAGGACTCCTTAGGAGATTGTTGGGCCAAATGAGGTTTTATCTGAAACTCTCTGGCCGAACGTTCGCCCATAAATGTTTTAAGGGATGTACGCCCAGTTTGCCCAAATGACCTGACAATAGCCTATGTTTTCTAAGTTCTAGGACTTAGGTTTGCTTTAGCTTAGAATTAGAACTAATACTAGGCTTTTCACAGATTTTGAAAACTTGCATGCATGTAAAATACGGATAAGACTAATTGCATCATATAACATGGTACACCGGTACGTGCGGGATAACGGCTATAGGCGTGCTATACATTTTAACTCTATGGTCAAATGTGTGTGTGCATGTGATATATGAGTCTTGGATCTAATGGTTATTTCATGACTGGCGCAACCTTAATTGGTGGGACATTACAGGACGTACATCATTAGTAGCGTAGGCCACCTGAGGTCGAACTCAGTAGGACTACTAGTGTTATAGACAGTGCCGTACAATGACAGGGGCACCGACATTGTATTACAGATCCCTTAAGACAATGCCAACCCTGCTGAGAATGAGTAATATATTAGATAGATCATACAGTTGAACTATCATTGATTCTCATGATTATAGCATATACTATATTTATACTGCATTCATGAATAACTATCATGCCAAAATGCTGCATAATTTATGAAACAGAGTTCATCATTAAATGGCATAAGTACCATGTGCATTTTTACTCACTAAGTCTTTAGACTTATCCTTTGTATTTTTCCCTCCATTACGTATAAATTGTGGTGGCAAATGACTTGATACGAGTTATTTTTGAGGACCTAGACCTGGTATGGCTCAAGTCCATGTGGGACAATGGAGGATCCACCCAAGTGGGGAGATGATTGAGATCGTAATCATGTTAGCTTTACTTAAACTTAGACGTTTATGTCATTCCATAACAATTACTTATGGTCTGTAATATTTTGATGGCTAGTCGTTGACCAATACTTTTGGAGATCCATCTATGTTATCTATGTTATGATGCTTTCTTCTTACTCTCGTTATTGTGATTGTGGTTTTTAGTTATTGTTGTCTCTATCTTGTGGTTATAAGTCTTCCGTTGTAGTCTATCTTAGGAGATGTTATCATTCCTGAATTTTGTTTTGGGAGGAATAAGGTTGAGAGGCGAACCATGGAGTCAATTATCATAATGCGTTACAAGTAGTGCTGCTCATTAAATACACCTTGTAAAAAATTGACGATCTGAATTAAAAGAGAGGCTATCTAAAGGTTGAAAATATTGCAGAAGAAAATGGCATGTAGAAGCAGGCGCAGGGGCTTTAGTGTTAAATAGCTGGCACAATTAATGAGAAGAGTAAAAAATAATGGTTATGATGTAAACCATAGGATCGAATGGTTGAAAAAGTGTGAACACGGCAACCTGTGTGCACTTGTGTGACAGTGCATGTCTTTTCTTAGAGAAATGAGAGAGAGAATCAAAGAAACTACCTGCTCTCGATTGCGTTATTTAAATCTTTGTAGAGAGCCCTGAAAAATAGGGGATTTTAATGTATTGAGTACTGTTAGGGATACAATTTTGCACAAAAATAGAGATTTAAACTACTTTGTATCAAAGGGCTGGATGGGAAGACTGGAGGCAGAACCAGGAATTTATTCATGGGGGGTCTGAACATATATATATAATCTATGTATGTGTGTGTGTGTGCACGTATTTATGTAAGTTTAAAACAAATAAATCTTAAACTTAATTTTATATTAAGTCATTCGTTAATGAGTCATAATTGTATACAAATGTTACATGTCTATAAAATCATCATTAAAAAGAACTTTCATTCCAAATACAAAAAGTGTTCTAGTTTGCTATAGACATGAACAACAACAACAATAAAAATCCAAACAAGAACTTCATAACTCCTTCGAATTATGCTCAATGACGGTCTTTCATGGAATAAAATTCATCCATTATCATCTCTGTAGTGAGATCCTTAGCAATTTCTTTCTCAATATAAACTACCAAATGATCTGCAAGAAACTCATCCTCCATTCTACTATGTAATCTAGTTTTTACAAGTTTCATCGCAGAAAAAGCTCGCTTAGTAGTGGCAGTAGAAACAAGAAGAGTCAATACTAGATGAATCAACCTGTCAATCAAATTATAGATCTTTGACTCTCCCAAAATTGCTAATCCTCTACATAACTCAGATAAAGTGGACATATTTTAAAATCCAAATATTTTGGTACATCAAGCTGATAATGATGTAATAGAAACCTTAAATTCATTTTTTCTTGCTCAGTGAAATCCTGAGGATAAAACTTCTCAACTAAATTGCATATATCATCAATCTTAAATGATTTGTATACATCTTTAGGGCTTAAAGTGACACCAGGAATAAGAAGTTCTACTGCATACTCACTAAATCTATTATTCAGTTCTTGTAATTGGAAGTCTATTGCAGCAGTAAATACATCGATTCTAAAATGATACTCCATTGTCATTGAAGATTCTTCATCTTGGCGATAAGGTCTACCTCAAGCAGTGTAACGAGCATTCATATCAAAAACATCAATTTCATTTTTTTTACAAAATGATTTAACCATATCAATGAAATTTGAAAGGCTCCCACTCTTCATTTCTCAACTTCTGAATAAGTATTTTTGTAGTTGAAACTATACTCATAGCATTTAAAATGTCTTGAGAATTTTGTTGCAAAGCTTGGCAAAAAGAATTAGTAAATCCTATAATCTGTTTCATCAAATGCAAGATCAAATCAAATTCAAATGACGTTAATACTATATAAGCCGCTTCAGTATCACCACATTGAGAATAATTGATTTCCTCATTTGAAATAGATTCGAGAACTGAACGAGTTGCACGGAACTTTCTTATCATGCTACAAACAGAATGAAAATGAGAAGACCATCGAGTATCTCCAGGTCGTTGCAAAGTACCAATTTAGTTTGCCCCCCTTCCAGTCTCAATTTCATTAGAAGCAACCATACTTTCAATATCAGCAACATGAATAAATTGCAGTTCATCATTGCGTTTTGAAGAACGAAGACCAATATTGATAATAGAAGTCAAATGGAAAAAAGAATTGATGAACAAATTTTGCTTCTCTAGATGCTGCAACTAAAGCTAATTGTAACTTATGAGCAAAGCATTGCACATAATATGCATATGGACATTCTCTAAGCAATAGAGTTTGTAACCCATTCTATTCACCACGCATATTACTACCCCCATCATATCCTTGACCTCGAATATTCTCAATTTGGAACTTGCAACGAGAAATGACATTACATATCTCCTTTATCAAAGTTAAAGCAGTAGTATCTTTGACGTGGACGATATCAAATAATCTCTCCCTAATAAAACCATCTTTATCAACAAACCTCAAAATAATTGCAATTTGCTTGCTTTTCGCTCATCCCGAGCTTCATCAACAAGAATGCAAAATTTGTCATTCACAATTTATTTGCAAATCACATCTCGCACTCTAGTTGCAAGAATATGCAAAATTTCTTTTTGAATTTTGGGTAATGTATATTTGGCATTTCGTGAAGCATTTTCCAAGACAACTCCAACAACTTTATCAATCTAAGTTGCTAAGAACTTTATCAATTCAATGTAGTTACCTTGATTTTTTGAGTTGGAGCTTTCATCATGGCCTTTTAATGCACATGCTTGCAATGCAAGCCATCAAACACTATCCATTGAGGTTTTAAGCCGCAACTGATTATTCTCAATTTCTTGTGATGACTGCTTTTCAATTAACTTGCCAATATGCCGTGAATAATTCTTTAGATCCTCACAACATGTAAGACCCGAGAAAATAATCAAGTTTATTACTAGTAACCTCATAGTAATTTGAATTAATTAGTAGAATAAATAATGCATTAAATAATTTAGAATAATAAATATAATAATAAAATTGACTTTATCATAATTGAAATATATGAGATTGATTAATAATAATAATATTTATGTGATAATAATATTATTTAATGATGATATGCTTATGTAATATAAGTTTTAGCGATAAAGAGTAATAATAATAATGTTAGTGTGACAATCGATTAATAAATAAAATCAGTTAATGGTATCAGAATAATATAGTGTAAGAATAAGTTATAGTGTGGTAAATGATTAATGGTAATGATAAGTTGTTGTTAAAATAAATAAATGTAGTGTGAGGAATTAAAGAGAACAAAAAGATATAATTAATATGAAGTGGGGTAATATAGCAATTTATAACAGATGGGGCTTTAAAATAAAAAGGAGATATAACTAGTGCCACATGTCAGGCCGTGGTTGGATGGAAGAAGATAACATTATCTTCTCCCTTCTCCCAAAACTCACATGCTCTTCTCCCCCCTCTCTTCTCCCTTCGTCTCACTTCCCCTTCCCTTTCTTCTCTCCTTTCTCTTCACGCACACACACATGGCCGAGAGGGAGAGATTATGAGATTGAGAGAGGAAGAGATGCAGACCGAAAAAGAGAGAGAGCTGCTGCTGTGAGAGAAGAAGAAGAAGAAGAATGTGATAAAACACAAGGGGATTCCGGCCATGAGGTTAGTAAGGTAAACATTCAAGCTTTCTCTTATGATTTTTGTGTTACCTATGGGATTAGAAGCTAGAAATTGTGTGAATTTCTGGGGCTTTGATTTGGGTCCAAAAGTTACGGTTCTTGAAAGGGATTTTTGGGGATTTTGTTAAGTGGTTGAATCTCTAGTTTCTCTTTAAGGTTTTGTTTTACTCATTGAATATCAAGCTTGAAATCATAATGATTTGGGGAATTTTAATTAGGTCCAAAAATTGGGGAATTTTAATTAGAAGCCTAATTCCTAAAATTAGCTTGGGGTTTTTGTGTGTAGTGGATTGCTACGCATTATTCAAGTTTTGGGTTATTTAATTAATGGGTTGAAACTCTAATTTTACCTATTGGTAAAGTATGAACATAAACCCTAATTTTATGTAGTTTGAATTAATTTGGGGCTTTTGGTATGTGAACACTAAGAATATTGTTTGAATGGATTAATTACATTTAAAATGTTAATTAATCATAGGTTTTCATGGGATTCCATAGAAATTGATACCTATGGGGTTTAGGTTCTAATATGACATTGTAAGTATTTATGAGTATTATAAATTAGGGTGAATGACAATGGGAATGGATATATATATATGTTACGTAAATAAGGGAGTAAATAAATATTTAATGTGATAAGTAGTAAATAGATAAGTAAATGGGTATAATGAGTTTTAATAGTAAACATGTGGATAAACATAAAGTATGATAGGGTCGTAAAATAATAATTATTGGGTTAACTAATGGAGCGTGATACTTGTAGTGCTCAAGTATCTTTATAGAGTATGAGTTGTTAAGCTAAGAATAGAGCTTAATTATGCGTTTATGTTGTAAATGCTTAGGTGCATTGCGGTTGAGTCAAGAGTTCACCGAAGGGTGCTCAAACGAACAAGGTAAGTATTTTATTTACTAGGCAAAAGATACTATGTTTTAAGGTTTAAAATATATTTTATGGTTCTTTGTCAACTTAATGATGTTTCATGAAGTATTTGATAAAAGGTTTCTATGAGCTTTTATGAGTTTACAAGATAAAATGATGATTATGTCATGAGTATGATTCTATGAAATGATTTATAAAATAGCATATGAGCATTTATGGCATGAGCATGAGCATGAGCATGTATGATATGAAAGAGATGATGTTATATATATATATATATGGTGGATGTTATGAGAAGATGATATTGCATGAGCATGCATATCATATGATTTTATGATAATGATAATTGGTTTTATATGAGCTCTTACTAGGTGTATCAGTATGCCTATGTGCAGAAGATGCAACTGCGCATAACGTATATTGATATGAATGGTTGCATATGATGATTTTTACACTAGGCGTATCTGTATGCCTATATGCAGGAGATGCAACTGTGCATAATATATATCGATATGAATAGTTGTATAAGATGATATATGATGACTTTCAATATGTTTTATTGATTAATTATGCTTATAGATTTGTGTTCACCCAAAATAGTGAACGTACGTTTATGGGTGTAACTAAGCTCTATAATTTGTAAGTATGTATAAAGTTAGATGGGTTAGTATGCACATGTTCCGAGAGCAAAATATCGGGCTTACGTATACTCTCACAGCTTATTTAATATGTTTTCAAATGATGATTATTTTGGAAAGTCTAGTAAGTTTTATACTACTGAGCGTCTCTATTTCATAGAGACAGCGGGCTCATAAATCTGTCTGCATCATGGGTGGTGGTGATTCCCGTGGTGCAGAAAATGTTGTGGATGCAGGTACAAAGACGGTAAATGAGGATCCTGTTGCCATGTATTTGGGCCACGATATTTGAGGCCTAGATTCGTCGAGGGTTGATTCTGTTAGACTAGTAATTAATCCTCTTTGTTAGAGCATTTATGTATATGTTTAGATGTTGGTATTTGTATATGGCTCGTGTCGCATGTGACACTTTGTTTAGCTATTCTTTTATATGTAAAACATTATTCACATAGATGTATTGTTAGTTCAAATGTGTTAAAGTTATGTCTATGTTATTTATTTTCCGCTGCAAAGATATAAACTCTGATTAATCATGGATAATGTATATAGCTCTGTGAGACTTATGATATTGTCAATCAGGTTAATGTATGGGTTCGTGGCATACTGTCGTATCTCCATGCCACTCTAACAATCCGCTTTGTTGTGGGTTATTGGTTTTTAAAAGAATTTTTTTTTAATCATGCTTTTATCAAGCGGGTCGTCACACAACATTTCACAACAATTTTATGTGGTGAATTTGGATCTCTCCCCACATGTCTCATTAAAAGACAATTCATTCCATCGTTCATCTTTTTCCAATTGTTGAAACCTTTCACTGTAAATGCATCTGATCCAGGACGGCCTGTTGATTTCTTAGCAAAACTGTAACATGGATGACAAAATATGGCATTCTTTGAAGGTGAATACTCTAACCAAGTTGAGTGTGTCAAGAACCAAGAAGCTTGAAATCGACAATGATGATTATCAGGTCCTGAAAGTAGATAGTTTGAATGTTGGGATTGACATGGACTAACTTTAAGATAAGCAAATCATATTTCATCTTGTAAGTTAACAGGAAATTTTCATATTTGTGGACATAATCTTGGTTCATATTCCAAAGAGGTAGCATCAATTTCTTCTGGTTGAATTCTTGAATATTTAGAAGGCAGCTCATCAGCCACTGGGGCATTAAGATCCATTGCTAATGGTCTATCTAAAGGTGTATTAACCTCATAATGACTCACATCTTTTTTATTCAACAATGAATTGATTATTTTTGGTTTGCTCATATTTTTCTAAACCATAATAAAAATTTATAGATCAAGAATTAACTTGAAAAGTATCTAAAAATATAACATTTTTGTTAGATTTTTTTACTCAAATTAGTTCTTAGTAGCATTAACATTTAAAAGAGCAACAAATAAATTAATTAAATCAAGCTCATCAAATTAGGAGAAAAAAAATACAATAATCAAAGTAACCATTCAAAATATTATCTAACTTTCACAAACACATAATAATATAAACTACTTACGAAATAAACTTAAGCACAATGAATAGTGTCTAAGAAAAATGAGTACCTTTCAGTGAATCAGAGGTATCTTGAGGGATTTCTTGAAAACAAACCAAACACAATAGAGAAATGCTAGGCATATAGAAACTTTTCCCAAATGTAGTTTTCGGAATGACGTAGAACGTATGTGGCATCAGCCACGTTGTCTCATACATGTGCTCCATTTTTTTTTTCTTTTGTCTTTTTCTCTCACACTAATTTCAAAATAATTAGGAAAAAGCAAAAAAAGTCTTATCTCTCCTCTGTCGGCTCACTTTCCCCACTCTCTCTCTCTCTCTCTCTCCCATTCTTAGATGCTCACTCTCTCTCTCTCTCTCTCCCTCTCCTTCTCCCGCTCACCCTCTCTCTCACTCCGGTGCAAGGGTTCCGGCCACCGGCGAAGAATAACGGGTCTTGCTCTCCCTCCCTCGCTCATGTCTCTCTCACTCTGTCGCAAGAAATCTCCGGCCACCGGTGAAGGCTTACCCATGAGATTACAGCTCCCTTTTTGGCTTACCCATTGGTTAGATTGGCCGAAATTGGAGCAAACGTGGGGTCTTTTGTTTAAGATTTCAATAATTTGCTCTTGATGGGTAGCATTTGCTAAAATTTCTGAAGGTTCTTGGTTTTTTTGTTTTGTTTTGTTTTTTTTTTCTTTTCTTTGTCTAATCCATAGCCAATTCAATGTTGATTGTTTGTAAAAATCTGGGCAGTTTTTCCTCTTATTGTCTGTGTTATCTGTGTTGATTGTTTGGGATGCATGATGTTATTTAGTTGTGTTATTGGGCATACATTTTTTTTAAAAAAAAAAAAACAATACCAATCTTGATATTTTTTTCTTGATTAATTGCTTTGGTATAATCTATTGGGATCACTTGTAATTTGTGAACAGTGGGCAATGATAAATGTGAACAATGATGAAGAGGTTGTAATTTATGTTCTAAATGAGGAGGTTGTAGGCTTGTAGCTGTGGAGGGATGATTTTAACAGATTTTGCAGCCGCTTAATTAGCTCAATGAAATTGGTTATGCTTAATTAGTTCAATGAAATTGGTTATAGTTTTGCAGTAGTCTATTGGTACTAAGGAGGTTGCGGTCACTACAAAAAAACAATTTTTTTCTCACTGGAGTTTTCTGACGTATCAGGGTGTCTGACACGTCAGAAAACTTTTATGACATGTTTTGAATGTTAGGTACATAGGAGTCAGCAATTTTTTTTTTTTTTCTGACGTGTTAAAATATAACACGTCAGAAATTTGCTGACGTGTCAAAATTGACACGTCAAGAAATTTAAAAATTAATTAAAAAAATAATTTTTTTTTAAAAATTTTTTCTGGAATATATATATATATATTGTAATTTCTCTGCACGACAGAGAAAGTGGTGCAGAGAAAGGAAAAAATGTTCTCTGCACCGTTATTTTTTCCTTTCTCTACACGGCACCTCTCTTCTTTTCTCAATTTTCTCTTTCTCTCTCTTCTTTTCTCCGGCTAGCTCTCCCTTTTCTCCATTTCTCACTCTCTATCTCTTCCTTTCGATCTCCATTTAAAATCCCAAACCCAAACAGAAAAAATCTTCAAAAAATGAAAAACCCAAACATCAAACCCAACAAATCTTCAAAAACCTAAAAAATCTTCTTATCTTCTCTTCTCCCTTTTTTTTTTAATTTTTTTAATTTTTTTATTCTGCTTCTCTTCTCCCTTTCTTTTTCGTCTTCACTTCTCCTTTTCTTTTTCTTCTTCTTCTTCCTTCGATCTACTGCATGCTTCTCAATTTTTTTTGTCAGCTTTTCTTTTCTTCTTCCTCTAGAGGGAGCTCACTCGTGCAAAGAAGGGAGATTGAGAGAGGAGAGAGAGAGTGTGGGGAAATAAATGAAAAGGGAAAGAATAAGAAGTTGGAAAAAGTTTAAAATCCCGCCCATTTTTTTGTGACATGTCAATATTTAGCACGTCAGAAAATTTTGACGTGCCAGTTGGACACGTCAGAATTTTCTGACGTGCTATTTTCAGCACGTCAGAATTTTCTGACGTGTTGAAATAGCATGTCAGAATTTTTTGACGTGCTATTTTGGCACGTCAGAAAATTCTGACGTGCTATTTTTTGCTCTGTCAGAAAATTGTGATGTGGCAAAAAAATGTACTGTTTGCCATGTCAGAAAATGGTAATTTTTTTGTAGTGGGTCGTGGAGGGATGGAAGACCTGAAGTTGTTGCAGTCATAGAGGGATTGAAGACTTGAAGTGGGATTGAAGACTTGAAGTTTTGGCACAATGTATTCATATTTTGATCATTGAAAATCAAATTTTGTTAATTGGGATTGATTTAAAAGTGTTGTCAAAGACGTTTCTAGGATTGATTTAAACATACACAGTAGATCAAAATTCATTTATTCCTGGACCCATTATATATACATAAGATACTGCAAAGAAAGAAAGTATACGTAAAGCATAAAACAAATAAGGCATCTTCCAGCTTGTATTGGGTACATTTGCTTTATAAAAATAAATAAGGCATCGTGCAGCTATACAATCACTGGTTGAAGAGTTCTAAATGACATTAATAAATCTAGCCAGGAATGTTTTATAACATTGGATATGACAACCTCAACAAAAAAGATACCCAAATGAGCCATTGAAGCGCCTTTGAAGGGAATTTGGTACATTTGCTTCTCTTGAAGCATAATTACAAAACTGAAGGTGCATGGACCAACGTTAAATACAAAACAAAATTTTGTACCCAATACAACCTGCAAGCTGCTCTTATAAAACTGAAGGTGTCATCTGCACGTTGGCTCCACATCATTCCCAATACAACCTGCAAGCTGCTCTTACAAAATAGGAATACAAACTACAACCTGCTCTTGTCATTTCTTCTGTTGTACCTTCATTAATCTTAACTTTCTAACAACCTTTTCTACAATGGATTGCTTTCGTGTTGACGATGGCTTTCCTTTACTTTTTGCAACTAAAAGACTTTGCAACTTATCACATTTCTCATGTCTCCCATCAGTTGCTTCATTACAAATTGAATATGCACCTGGAATGTGAAGAGAAGGTCCACTACTCAAACTGCTTTCACTCCTTAACCCATTACAAAGCAATTCTTCCTTTAACATACGGGCGCAAGGCTTCATTGTTATATAGGTTTCATTGTAATCCGACGCAAGAAATGCTACTTCAGAAAAATCATTGCATAAATCATCATATTTTTGTTCTTTTTAACTACTTTTAACGAAAGTATATTTTCGTTTCAAGTCCTTCCTCCATCGGTCAAGAATATATTTGGATGGCAACTCTTTCACATCTTTTACCAAGGTAAGAACAATAAGGGCATGCCTGCACATGATTCCTCTGAATTGAAACAATCTATAAGTGCATTTTACCTCACATTCTGATAAGTGCTAAAATATTCATATTTTCAGCCCTTAACTTGCATGTTTTAATCCTTTGGTTTTGGTTAATTAGGTCATTTTAATTCATTTTGGTATTTTTCATGCTTTTGTAGGCTTTTGGAAGAAAATGAAGTAAAACTAGGTGATTTGAGCTCAAAAGAGAAAATGAAGACAATTGGAGCTCCCTGGTACTGCGATCAATCACAAGGTACCTGTGATCGAGCCCAATACCCGAGAAGACAAAGCACAATCCAGAGCAAGAGCGATTGAGCGCATGCCAAAAGAAGCTCCATCGCAGACCTACGATCGAGCGCACCTGTGTGCAGGAGAGTTATCAAGTGGCGGCTGGATTGACATTATTTCCATATTAGGGTTTTCCAATTCCAATTTGTAATAGGTCTCAAAACCCTACGAATTCCCTAGGATTACTACTTTGTCTAGGACTTATAAAGCTTATAAATAGACCCTTAAGCCTCTAGAATTGGGGGAATTGGGAAGGAGAAGAATAGGAGCTCTTCAAGTTCAAGTCTCGGGTTTATTCTTTTCTTTTCTTTTTCTTTTATTTTATGAAGATGTTTAACATCAACTCTATGTGTAGCTAATTTACTTAGTAGGGCTAGATTGAAGCCCTAGTTATGTTAAATTAATATTTCAATATTGGCGTCTTGTGATGATCTTGTTGTGCTATTTAACTTAATTAATACATGCTTGCATGAATTCCTCATATGTGTATGCCTGATCAACATGTGCATGTGGTATGGACTAGTTAATTAGATCAATTTGGATGACCGAGTCCTGGGTTTAACTTAAGTAACAAAAGAATCCACACCGCGATTCTTGGGTTAATCAACATGGGGAACCAGGAGTATACACCCATGCCCTAGGCCTCGTGTGTTTGTCGATTTCCATAGAACATATGCTTTTATAAATAACAACTTAGTATATACCATGCTAAATCCTTTAGGAAAGAAAAGAGTTAGAGTATACACCCATGCCTAACTCGTTGCTTAGGAAAATTTATAGCTTAAGGAGTATACACCCATGCCCTTAGGTTAGCAAACATTAGATATGCACAACATGATCAAAGCATAGGCATATTGTTATATTAATTGAATATAATTAGTGGTAGATATCAAAGCTCTACTCTTTTTATTATTATCAACTCAATCTCTAATTTACTTAAGGAAGTTATTTTTAAACGGAAATTCAGCAATCCTCGTGGGAATGATCATGTACTTGCACCATATACTACTATGTTGACCTTGTGCACTTGCAGGTAAAACATACAATTATTTACCTATTAATTTAGGTAGATTTTTTATCAACAAGTTTTTGGCGCCGTTGCCGGGGATTGTTTGATTTTGTTTGGAATTTCTTTCCTTTAATTTATTTTTGTTTTAAATTTTTCTATAGCCTTTTCCGCAGTTCTGTGGCACTGGAGGTGCGATCGATCGCCCAACCAGGGCGATCGAGCGCACCAGTACAATCGAACGCACCTCACGGTGTGATCAATCGCACATCTAGAGAGCAGCACAGAACTGCGATAATTATAGATTTGATTCTTTTCTTTTGTTTCATGCAGGGTCATTCGAGTCTACATATTAGTAAGTTTTCTTTTTAAATTTCGTATTTATTTTCCCTTTTTAATTTTAACTTTTCGTTATTTTATTTTAATTTTCACACATGTGGGGCGGCACTCCGATACCCCATGAACTATGTTCTTTATGCCATGACCCTTATCACCATGTTCGAGAATGTCTTATAATGTGACAAAGTTCTAACAAAATTAATGGGCATAAGAACACATCGATTTCTACACTGGGGAACGACCATTATTTTGATTCCTGTTACCCATCATGGAGCCAACAGTCTAATATTTCGTGGCAAGCTCAAGCCCCTGGAATTCAAGCACCACAACTTCATGAAGAGGAGCCATCTCCACAGTTCTATGGTCAATCATATTCATGTGTTAGTCCCAGTCTGAGGCAATCCATTTTCAAGATAATAGCTCATGAAGAAGAACCATCTCCCATATATGACTGTTCATATTCCTCTCCACCTCAACAATACCAAGAAGAACCACCTCCTCCAAAAAGGTCTACCTTACAAGAAGCAGTCCAACCAGCTCAAAAGCCAGAGAAGGATGACCTGAAGGATCTTGTATGACAATTTGTGACTTCACAGCAGCAATCAATGGCTGATTAAAAACAATTCAATACAAGGATCGATCAAGCCATCCAAAGACTAGAAGTACAAATGGAAAAATTGGCCAGGGAGACGAGGGCATCTCCCATCAACTGGCGTCAACAATACCAAGAAGAAGAGTGTGAAAGTCAGTTGATGGAAAATCCTAATGGACAATGCATGGAGGAAGAGTGCACTTACCATCATGAGCAAGCAATGACCACATTAAGGAGTGAAGAAGCAGTTGAAAATCAAGAGAAAGAGAGGAAGGAGGAGCAAACTGAGGTTCTAGAGGAACCACATCGGGGAAAGGAAGAGAGCATTGAAGACTTTTTCAACATCAGCTCCTATTCCCGAATTACCAAGAGTCCAAGAGAGAAGTCATCTGGGGTTACGTGATGAGCAAATTGAGGACATCAAGATAGCGAAGCTTCCTGAGTTTTCTTCTTACTATATTCCAGTTCATGATTCCCCACCGGATGAGCAACTGTTTGAGAAAACTCAGAGTGGTCTTCCCCAATCTAGAAACACTCAGAAGCACCGTGCAGCAGAAAAGATTCATTCCCTTTGTTGCAAGAGAAGGAAAGATTGGTGCTTCAAGTTTAAAGTGCCACAGTCAGGCTAAAGACGTTAAACTTAGCGCTCATGGGAGGCACCTCATAGCATATCCTTTTATTTTGTTGTTTGATTTATATTTTGCTTTGTTTTCTTTTATGTTTAGTATTTTTGGTGTTTTTGGTGTTTTGTCGTTTCTTTTACATTCTGTTACTGCGATTGATCGCAACCTACGTGCGATCGAGCGCAGGTCTCCACTTGTGATTTCATTGCATTCTGTTACTGCGATCGAGCGCACCCTGAGTACGATCGAGCCCAGTAACCGACTTTTGGCTGTTGTACATTCTGTTAGTGCGATCGAATGCACCTGATTTGCGCTCGAGCGCACATCACCCACACATGCATAGCCTTGCGCAAGTGCGATCGAGGGCACCATGCGTGCGATCGAGTGCACTTGGGCAACATCACATAGCTATCTTTTTATTTTATTTTGTTTAAATGTGTTTTAAGTTAATTTTTGTTTTGTTTCTTTTTACTTGTTTGTGTGTTTTCTTATTTTGCAGGGACAAGTGTGCTTTAATTCAAGTTTGGGGGTGTGCTATGAGCCATGCTTTCCAAGTCTATGTCGACCATCTCCCGGGTACATTCCTTCCTTTACTTAAACACATTGGGGACAATGTGTCATTTAAGTTTGGGGGTATGGGCACACATGTTCACACACACTTTGTCCCAATTTTATGCTGTTTGTTTTGTGTGTTGTTTGTCTCTTTGGAAAAAAAAAAAAAAATTATGCATGTTCATGTTTATCCTAAAATTTTAGGTAGATCTAGAAAGAATTGTGGCTTGAATTCATCAGTAAGCTTAAAATTTTGAACACATGATCTGATGAGTGAATCTGTTAGTTGATTCCTTGTTTAGGACAGTTGAAAAATCACATGTTTGATCTGATCACACAAGCACATTAGCACATAACTTGTGAGGAATGACATGAGGTCTAATATGTGTGTTTCTGCATCTTGGATGAAATTGGATGACTTATTAGATGACATCATGGCATATATAGAGATGAAAAAAAAAAAAAAAAAAGAGAAAAGAAGAAATAAATGATCATTGATGGCTTTTCACTGAGTAACTGGACCTCTTGCTTCAAAGCATTAGGTGTTTACATCAAAAGGTGAAAAATTTGGATTTAACCAATGTCATGGTTAGCTGGTTTTGAAGCCTTTTTGACTCGAGTTAGTAGATCCTTAGGGGTGTCTCTATACTTAATGCCCTAAAACCACCTGGTTTGGAGTCATTGACTTAACACTCGCTACAAAGGTCAAATAGAAAGCTTAAGGGAACCAACATTGCACAACCTGACCAAAAGGAAAAAAAAAAAAAAAATGCCAGTGTGTCATTCTAATAGGAAATTCAGTGAATTATGAGATAAGGAGACATTGCATATTGGAAAGATTCGGAAGCCTCTTAATTTTGCACCAGTTCACTGTACACAATTTTCGAACTTGTGATGCGCATGTCCTTTGTAAGTAATTGCACTTTGAGATTCCAAGTCATTGTGAAGATGAGGTTCATTTTTTTAAAACTTGCTGATGAATAAAAATCATAATCTTGAAGTGATGCTTTAACTTTTGGAATAACATGAACTGTGCATGATGTTTGTGGGTAACATTTCTGGAAAACCCTCACGAGACTTCACTCGTCCTCTAGGAAATTCCTAGAGGTTTAAAAGGCTTGTTGTATATGTTAAATACAATCGTACATCTCACGAAAGATGGATTTATCTTTTTGTTTTCTGTTTTTCCATTCTTGTTTTTTAGTTTTGTATTGCTAAGGGACAAGAAATATGTAAGTTTGGGGGTGTGATAAGTGTTAAAATATTCATATTTTCAGCCCTTAACTTGCATGTTTTAATCCTTTGGTTTTGGTTAATTAGGTCATTTTAATTCCTTTTTGTATTTTTCATGCTTTTGTAGGCTTTTGGAAGAAAATGAAGTAAAACTAGGTGATTTGAGCTCAAAAGAGTAAATGAAGACAATTGGAGCTCCCTGGTACTGCGATCAATCGTAGGGTACCTGCGATCGAGCGCAATACCCGAGAAGACAAAGCACAATCCAGACCAGGAGCGATCGAGCGCATGCCAGAAGAAGCTCGATCGCAAACCTGCGATCGAGCACACCCGTGCGCAGGAGACTTATCAAGTGGCGGCTGGATTGACATTATTTCCATATTAGGGTTTTCCAATTCCAATTTGTAATAGGTCTCAAAACCCTACGAATTCCCTAGGATTACTACTTTGTCTAGGACTTCTAAAGCCTATAAATAGACCCTTAAGCCTCTAGAATTGGGGGACTTGAGAAGGAGAAGAATAGGAGCTCTTCAAGTTCAAGTCTCGGGTTTATTCTTTTCTTTCCTTTTTCTTTTATTTTATGAAGATGTTTAACATCAATTCTATGTGTAGCTAATTTACTTAGTATGGCTAGATTGAAACCCTAGTTATGTTAAATTAATATTTCAATATTGGCGCCTTGTGATGATCTTGTTGTGCTATTTAACTTGATTAATACATGCTTGCATGAATTCCTCATATGTGTATACCTGATCAACATGTGCATGTGGTATGGACTAATTAGTTAGATCAATTTGGATGACCGAGTCCTGGGTTTAACTTAAGTAACAAAAAAATCCACACTGCGATTCTTGGGTTAATCAACATGGGGAACCAGGAGTATACACTCATGCCCTAGGCTTCGTGTGTTTGTCGATTTCCATAGAACATATGCTTTTCTAAAGAACAACTTAGTATATACCATGCTAAATCCTTTAGGAAAGAGAAGAGTTAGAGTATACACCCATGCCTAACTCGTTGCTTAGGGAAAGCCATAGCTTAAGGAGTATGCACCCATGCCCTTAGGTTGGCAAACATTAGATATGCACAACATGATCAAAGCATAGGCATATTGTTATATTAATTGAATATAATTAGTGGTGGATATCAAAGCTCTACTCTTTTTATTATTATCAACTCAATCTCTAATTTACTTAAGGAAATTATTTTTAAACGGAAATTCAGCAGTCCTCGTGGGAATGATCATGTACTTGCACCATATACTACTATGTTGACCTTGTGCACTTGCAAGTAAAACGTACAATTATTTACCTATTAATTTATGTAGATTTTTTATCAACACATTCATTGTCATTAAAGTAAACACAATATTTTACCTCTTTTGTGTAGCTACCATAAAATGTTAAACGATCAATAACTTCATACGTAGAAATTGCACCTTCGCATTTTAGTAAGGGTGGCAAACACATCATGAATCCCCTAAACTCCTCTTGAACTTCTTTGAACTTTTCATTTGTGTAAATAGCTTGAAGTTGATGCTCAATAGAATGAAGAGTTATAAGTAGAAACATTTTATTTAACGATCCAAAATCAGCTAGATGCTCATTCTCTACCATTCTCATCAAAGCATTGTCATAATCCTCAACAAATTTCTTCAACGGAGTACTTGACCTCACATAACCATCAAAAAAGGCATTCATACTCTCACTTTGTTGTGTAGTGGACATTCCGGCTCAAAATTTACCTTTCACATATGCCGGTACCCATTGATGCCGCTCACCATATAATTGACATAACCATGCATTCTCATGGAGATTATACCTTTCAACTACTTGTTGTCATCTTGTTTCAAATTCATAACAAGTCAAAGAGTCATATACACAATTTAATAGAGCACCATTAAAGTTTTCATATTGAGAGTAAGATCCAAGCTTAGGCGGAACTTTGTTCATTATATGCCATAAACCAAATCTATGTTTGGCTCTTAAAAATACTCTCCTAATTGCAGCTTGCATAGCTCTATCTTGATCAGTTATAATCGCATTTAGAGCTCGGTCTGACATGCATTTCAACCATCTTTCGAACAACCACACAAAAGTATTGGTATTCTCATTTGATAGTAACCCACACCCAAAAAGTATGGATTGACCATGGTGATTCACTCCAACAAAAGGTGCAAATAGCATCTTGTATTTATTATTCAAGTATGTAGTGTCAAATGTTATGACATCTCCAAAAGATTCATATGCTGAACCACTTCATGCGTCTGCCCAAAACACATTTTTTAAACAGCTTTCTTCATCAAGGTCTATGACATAGAAGAAGCGGTCATTTTTTTGTTGCATTCTCATTAAATAGTTACACAATGCTTCGACATCTCCTTCTCCAAGTAACTCATTCCTTACTTTGTTAATGTAATTTCGACAATCTTTCTCTCCAAATGAAAGATTCTCATATCCACCCGCTTCAATTGCAAGAGCTTTGTAATTTTTACTCAAATGGACTCCAGTGTCATCTAGTTGTATAAGCTTTCTTTTCACACGAGAGTTTAACTTATTATGCATCTAAAATATTTTGCCTTGCTTGGTCTTACTATATGAGTGTGTTCAAGCACGACACTAGACAACATAAATCTTCCATCTTCACTTAATTTTGCATTAATCTTTGCCTTGCACCCCATTTTCTCCATTGCTTTTGGCCTAACGATGTTAGATGCTTTGCTTTTTGACTTGCCCTCATGAAGACATGCAATGGTGAAGTATCTTATCTTTCCATCATCTCCAACTGTACGAGATCTTTTTGTTACACCAAAACCTACTTGCTTGGCATATTGCTTATAATATGATAAAACATCATCTTCAGAATCAAACATTATACCAACCATCGGTTCTTCAACCATTTGATTTTCACGAATGATTATAGCTAACCCATCATTGTCCTCAGTATCATCCACATCTAACTCACATTCAATTTGCTTTCCATTTATATGACAAAAAAAAAAAAAAAAAAAACCAAAGTTAAAAGGAAACAATTAACATAAGTTTAACAAATCATACAATACAAGCAAATTGTTTTTTTAACTAATCAATTGGAGGGCCAAGAGGAGGGTTAAGAGCTTCATTGTTCCTCACATTCATCATTGCACTCAGTATCAATGTCACAAATTATAGGAGATCCTAACTGGATGGAGATAAATTAACTTTTTAACTTTTGTGCTAAAAGAACCTCTCTACCAAAGAAACAAAAGTCAAACAATATGCTTTAGTTCTTCATGCTAAGCACCAAGGTTGTTAACCCTTTAACATTCTTCAATCAAGTCAATCCACAATCAAGAAAGCTAAATAATTGTCCTATACAAGAAAGCTAAATAACTGTTCTTCCATTCAAAAATCCAAGATAAAAATAATAATAATAATAAATAAATAAATAAAAAATTAACACTTCCATTCAAAAATTCAACAATAATTTTTTTCCTTCTCAGAAAGGACTTTTCTGTGTGAGACTTTAAGTGCTTATTGTCTTCATGGTCAGAAAAAGAAAGAATCAACTAAGAGGGAAAAAAAAAAGGAACACTGCCAGATATGATGTATGATTCTATTATGTTGCTAATCACTTTTAAGAGGACATGGTTTAGTTATTTTCTCTTGTTTATTGCAGCTCTTTTTGAGCTTCATTGATACTAAACAGTTTTAGGGGCAAGTTCGTTTTACCTCAAACCCATTATTATTCTCTGATGATTTCACTACGGGAGATGCAACTAATAGCATTTCTCTTTCAAAAGTACAAAAAGTAATCAAACAACCAGATGTCATCAACAACCCCTAAATATCTTTTAAAAAAAAAGGAAAATTTACCTTTACAGATGATGTGTTGCAGGTGGTGGCGTCCGGTGGTGAAGATGGTGGGCGGCACTCTCATCTGCCGGTGGTAATTTGCATAACAAAGGATATGATTGGGTGCTTGTGATGCATGCTTTTTGTAGACAATTTAGTGACCGAGAGGCAGAGAAACAAGCTGAGCATGGAAAGCTGCAGATGGGCCTTTTATACGAATGTGTAAAAACACAATTTCCACACTTTTAGTGAGTAGGTGACTTCTTGAGCATGAGCAAATTTGTAGTGCTATGTTTTGATACTGGTAAATTTTATATGAATGTGTGAAATTTTTTTACTAAATCAAGCTTTTCATGTGGTTCATATGCACCTCTTGAAATTACTTATAGCTATTGGATGGTGCTGGCCATAGGCGAGTGATTCAGGTGAATGATGGTACCTAAAACTACATATTATTGATATTGCTCCTAGTTTTGTCCTTCTCAAATTTTAGGTGATTTGTATACTTTCTAATTTTTTGCTAATGTCCTTGACCTTGGTCCATTTTCTCATCATTTCGATATGCAATGGAAATACAGTAGGAGAGTTTCTTTGGGCTATTCCGCATCAACTTGCACCCAAGTTTTGTGAAATTCGTACTAGCTTAGTGGAGAATTTGCTTTATGTGAAATATGATATTATCATTTCCCATGTAAGATACTATTGAAAACACGTGTGTATGTATGATTTTGATATTCAATTGTTGAACATGTTCTAACTAATTCCACTGCATTTGTTTTCATAATTATGGAATTGCAACAACATAGTTTTTATGAGCTAACAGTTAACAAGGCTAGGCACAAAAGTAAACCGGTAATGTTCAATTTTACAAATTTCCATTATCTTTTTGTTTTGTTTTTTTTTTTTTTTTTTTTTTTACCGGGGGGGGTTAGGGACATGTTAGTTGGCTGGTTATTTTACCCATGTTTCATCTGCCATAACTTTTTAGGTGAAAAAGAAAAGATTAGTATTTAGCATTTCTTTTAGTTGAGTATCTTGGGAATGATAAAATTGCTCTGATATGCCTTTTTGGGGGTTTTTATATTTTCTAACTCCATCTCTCTCTCTCTCTCTCTCTCTCTCTCTCTCTTGATATTGCTTTGTGATAATTGTAATTTGATTTTTAAACTTTCACGTGCATGGGAATTAGAGCTAATCACCGTAAGATCTCTACTATTGTTCCTGGCTTTTTTTTTCATTATATATATTTTTCGGGTAGGTGGATAAGAGTTACTACAGTTGTTTGTCTATTCTTATATGGGGTGTACTGTGCTCTTATTGATGTTTTTACTTGTTTCTAGAACTTGGATGGCACTTACACGTGGACTGCAAAGTAAAATATGTCATATACATTGTTTCTTCATTTTGGATGCTCTCAAGAAATTAACCCCATTGCATTTTTCAAATTGGAAGAAACAAAAATCTTCTTGTTGTGATTCATAGCTAGAAGTTTAGGTATTGCATTAATCTCATCTATCACCAACGATTTTATAATGCTCCTTCATCAGTATTTTTTTGTTTTATTAATTTTATGTATCAGAAATTTAGATTTTAAATTTGATCTCTAACTAGGCCAATACTTGTAGAGTGTTATGTTTAGGTATTGTATTAACACTTGTTACCCTAAGCTATTCTCTCGAAGATTGAGATTTAAAATCCATCATATCAAACAATCTTAGTTAGGTAACGTAGTAACTTCATATACATCCAATGCAATGACAGGATTTACTGTGTATTAAAAGTGTTTCTCATGTTATGTATTACAAACGCACACCGGTATGTAAGATGAGTACTATTGATGGACCAATATTATTGCATGATATAATTTATTTTCAGTACATAAATTGAAAATTTCTCATATAATTGAGCAGCTAATAATTTGTCCAATAACATGTTTATGAAATCTGTAACATACAACTTACAATAGACAAATATTCCAGAATTTCTTTAAGAAATAAGTAAAATCATAGTGATTGATCAGAGAGAATCTTATTGATATGTCATTTGAGGTACCTTATTTGATTGCTCAGAAAATGAAACAAGATAAAAGAATAGAGAAATGTTGGACTTTATTTTCACATAATTTATGTTTTTATACTTATGTTTTCCTTCTTCTGCTATCATTAAAGCTATTACTTAAATTACAATACAACATTGTTCAATTATGCAATTTTAAATATATCAATGGGAATTTTATGGTAACTCTTTTTTGTTTCATTTTTTCTCCCTTTACATACTATTAGCTATAATATAAGCTAAAAAATAATAATAATAAACCATCAAACTTTTTTTTTTTGTCTTTTCTCTCTCTCTCTCTTTCTCTCTCTCTTTCTTGTTGTTTCCTTTTTTTTTCTCGTTACTTTTATAATTCATCAAACCCCTTATACTTTATTTTCCTACAAATAGGAGGACATTACTAATATATAAAGCCTTGCAAGGCTTTCTTCGGAGTAAGAATTCATTATTTGGCTAAAAGATACATTGATTGATGGGCTTGGAGTGTCATGCCAAATTTTCAATATTACTATTGTTCAAGAGCCACCAAACAAAGATCAACCAATTTTCGCAACTCAAGAATTTCCAGCTTCATCCACTACTTTCACCAACGACTAAATTGCAAAGTGACGAATTTTGAAACAAATTTTAGTATCAAGCAATCATGCAAGATGAAGACAAACAAAAGTATTTTTGAAAATTAAAACCTATGATAGAAAACTTGTGCTAATTGTAATTCATAATAGTTTGATTGGATCAATTAGTTGCATGCTTGGATGGTGACATACTGTTGGTAATATTTATATATAGGTTATTAGGACTGTTGAAAGAGAAATATAAAAATCGATATGCTATTATATTGATAATTCATACATGCACGCTTTTAAAGTTTTGCTATTTAAGGAAATATGATTTACTCTAAACTTCATAACTTTTTAAGGTCCACAACGCATTATAATAAAGAAACATTTGATGGAATTACAATTTTTTGTACATATAGGTTGGTTGAGATAAACACCATGAACATGCAAGGCTCCAAGCTTGAACATAGGAGCTTTGCATGTACCTTGGCATTCGGATCGAACGTTCTTTGCACTATGACCGACCGTTTGATCTCAAGCCCAAACATTTGACCATAAGCCTAAACGTTCGAACAATATTCAGAATAGGTGAAATTAGGGTTTTATGATATTCTAGCTAGTTTGTTTCTCGATTAGAACCCTGCGTATTTGCAATAGATTATGCGAGTAACGATAAACTATATTTCGTTATAGCAAGAACTCAAGATGTCTAAGGATTTGAGCGAGCGTACGAGGAATACTTATGATTACTTTCCATAAGAACATGCGATATGTTAGCAGTATTTTATGAGCATAATTACTTTCATGAAACTAAGTGAATGCCTTAATAATTGATTAATAAGATGCATTGTATGACATGGTACATTGATATGTGTGGTATAATAGCTATGAGCTTACTATATAAACTTGATTTTATGGTCAAATGTGTGTATGTTTATATGAGCCTTTGATCAAATAATTGTTCATGACTAGCGTTATAACACCCCTGCTCCAAGTGGTATGATATTGTCCACTTTGGGCCAAGCCTGCACGGTTTTATTATTGGGTTTACCCCCCAAAAGGCCTCATACCATTTAGAGAAAGTATATTCCATATAAACATATCATCTTTTCCATGCCTAGGCAATGTAGGATGTCACAATCACCCCCTCTTAGGACCTAGCGTTCTCGCTGGCGACCCTCATGGGCTTGTGCACGCTCCCCCCATTTCAAGTTGGGCTATGGCTCTGATACCACTTGTAACGACCTAGGAAAAGCGCTAGCCACATCTGCGCTATCACTCCAAAAAGACTAGTCAATTTGGAGATTTCCTAGAATTCATTATAAAGCCCACCTAGCAACTAGGCAATGTGGGACTTAGCACCCATAACTATATGTGAGCTTCTTCTCATCTTTCCAATATGGGACCCGAGTGTTGCAAATTTCCCCTCTTGAATTCCTGAAGTCCTCGTCAAGGCCACATCATGCAATGCTCCAGTACCACATGACCTGACGTTAGTAGGTGGCTCTGATACCATTTGTAACACCACACCCCAATGACACACAATATTGTCCACTTTTGGCCCCCCTCGAACCAGACTTCCCAAGAGGCAATATATGGTATTATATTAAACCTTTGACTGTAATAAATGTAGCAGGATATGTCATGGGGTAGTTTTAACAGGCAATATATGATTAATTATGTAGGGGGCAATGTTAGTAATTACCTAGACCCGTATGATGGGAACAAATTAAAATTTTATGATATAGAATACATATGTAGGACATATGGGTATAGATATGGGGACCTTGTTTATTACAGTGTACCAGGTTTTCCATTAGGCCAAGGGTTAAGACTTCTCTCATCTGATTACAATGTAACTGAAATGGTGGCAAAACATCTAGATCATGCTTTTGTAGTGTTGTATATAGCAACTCATGGTGTAGCAGATGATGTAGTTGATGGAGATGAAGAAGAAGATTTAGAGTATGAGAGGGAATTTGTGTTTAGGAATGATGCATTCTGGGATTCAGTTCTTAGTAATGATACAGATTGTCTTGATTCTGATGAGGATACCACTCATCGTAGTGAGGCCATTCCTGAGGGGGTTGGAAATGCTGAAGAGGTTGTTGAGGAGGTAGATGTGGAAGGGGGTGTTGATGATGTTTCTAGGGAGGGCAATGCTGGGGAGGGTGGGGAAGAGAGAGAAGAGAGTGATAGTAGTGGAGACATGTATGATAGTGATAAGCTAGAATCACCATATGGTAGTGGTGATGAAAGATTAGTGCACTTATCTCGTAAGGATGTAACCAAAAGAATCCCTTTTGATCATAGTGATATGAATAATCCGACATTGGTTGTAAGTAATACATTTCATAGTGCAGTGGAATTTAGAAAAGTCGTGAGACAATACAATATTAGTAGGGGGAAGGATTTGAAATTCAAGATAAATGAAAACAAGAGGATTGTGATTGTCTGCAAAGATCCAAGGTGCAACTATAGGGTGTATGGGAGGCAATTGAAGAACGAGATGACATTCCTTTTAGTGTCCATAAGGCCCAAACACACTTGCATTAGGAAGTACCAAAATCATATGGTCATTTCAACTTAGATTGCTGAGTGGTGCATGGACTCTTTTAGGGAGCAACCAAACATGCCCATAAATGTTTTGCAGAAAAAGGTGAAAGCAAAATGAAATGTGGATGTCCATGTTAGTTCTTTGTATAGGGCAAGGAAAAGAGCAAGGGAAATTATTTTTGGGAAACTGGATGAGCAGTATTATCAGTTGTGGGATTATTGCTCCATGGTTAGGAGTACTAATGTGGCCTGTTGTCTGATATTGATGGTTGAGAGACCAATGCCTCAGGTGCCATGCAAATTTCAAAGGCTTTATTTTTCATTGGCAGCCATGAAGAATGGTTTTGTGGAAGGGTGTAGGCCTGTCGTAGGTCTTGATGCATGTTTTTTAAAGGGTACGTATAAGGGGCAGATGATAGCTGCTGTGGGCAGGGATGCCAACAATAACATGTACCATATTGCAATTGTTGTTGTAGAAACTGAGACAAAAGACAGCTGGACATGGTTTCTAGAGGCGCTTGTTATAGATCTTGGCCTTAGTCGACATGGATGGACTTTTATTTCGGATCGACAGAAGGTAAAATAATAGTTATTTATTATTCATATAATTTAAATGTTTAGTGTAATGCAAGTAATTATGTTTTCAACTATTGTGCAGGGCCTCATTCCAAGCTTAAAACAAGTATGTCCGCAGTCCGAGCATTGTACATGTGTTAGACACTTGTATGCTAATTTCAGGAACTCAGGTCATAGGGGTGTGCTACTGAAGGATCTTCTTTGGCAAGCTACGGCATCCTACACAAAGCAAGAATTTTACAGAGTAATGGATGAGATAAAGAAGATGAGTAAAGATGCACATGCCTACCTGGAGAAGATTGACCCCAACACTTGGTGTAGGGGATGGTTCAATACAAATTGTAAGTCTGGCCTCTTACACAACAACACTTGTGAGAGCTTCAATTCATGGATAAAAAAATACCGTGACCAAACAATCCTAAGTATGTTGGAAGGTATTAGAAGTAAGTTGATGAGAAGGTATGTGAGGAAGAAGGAATCAATCAGTTCAATGGAGGAGGCCTTAGGGCCAAAGATTAGGAAGAAGTTAGAAAAAGAAGAGGATGGAGCTAGTAATTGTTGGTGTACATACGCCGGTCAGGGTATGTTTGAAGTTGAGTGCATGGGGAAGAAATTTGTTGTAGATGTGGATGGCAGAACCCGTGGCTGCAGGAAATGAAATGTAATTGGTATCCCATGTTCTCATGGCATTTCTGCCATTTTACACCAAGGTGAAGACCCAGCCGAATATTTGAGTGATTACTACGACAATGAGAAGTACTACAAGTCATATGACTACACTGTCTTCCTTGTGCCAAGTGAAGATCAGTGGCTTATAAGCAACCAACCAAAGATTGAGCCAGCGAAGATGAGGGCAGCTCCTGGCAGACCTAAAAAAATTAGACAAAGGGGTGCGGATGAACCAAGAAATTCTTATTCAATTAAGAATGGGGGCCACAAGAATCAATGTGGGTACTGCATGAAGTTTGGTCACAACAAGAAATCATGTGTAGCTAGGCAGAGACAAGAGGAACGAAGGTCACGTGTCCAAGATTACTATAGAGATAATGCATCAACTGACTGGAATTTGGACATGGTAATGGTTTATTCATTGAGAATATTTATTGTTTAGTGTTTACTACATAATGTTTAATTTATTAAATTGGTTTACATATTTTGTTTTTTGATTGTTTGTGTTTGTAGTTGGATGGATCTTCAATTGCCACTTCATCTATTGGCAGGAAAAAGAGAAAAGTGAACACACCATCAAGTTCAAGCAGAGCAGGGAGATCACAATCTAGTGGATGTTCAACATCCATAAGTCAAACACTTCCACATCCTGAATCCCAGCCTGCATTTAGGTCAGCCTCACATGTTGCATCACTGCATATCTCACATACTGCATCCCAGCCTACAGCACAGCCTGCATTTAGGCTAGCCTCACCGAATGCACCACTGCATGTCTCATAGCCGGCATTTAGGCCATGTGAAGAGATTGCATTACAGCAACAGTCACAGCCTGTGGGAGTAGCAACTTCTATCAGCCAGCATGTGAGAGATGCACCTTCTGCCACCTAGCCAGTTAGAAAAGCAACACATTATGCATACAAACAGAGTGTGAGTAATTCTTCATATTTTATAAATTAAACCCTTAAAAAAAAAATTAGGGGCCTGATTGTATGTGATTAATTGCAGGCATCTACCATATTTGGGAATAAGAATAAAAGAACACTAGTGTTGGCCACAAGGAGAAGGGCGGGTGGTAGGTTGAGGGAACATGTTAGGAGTGGAAGAGAACCTACCAAGCAAAAGATTGTAGTTGACTTGACTGGTAACCCTGCTGGGCCACCCCCAATTCCAGGTGGTGGACCAGTATGCACTTGGGGGCCTCCCAAAGCTGGTGGTATTACATTTCGTACTGCCCCACCTGATTTTGACATACAAAAGGGAAAAGGCACGGCTCTTGACCATCCACCAGGTTTTGAGGAACATGTTAGAAGAATGGATAGGGGGAAAGATAAGTCCACCAAAATAGTGAAGGACAAAGGGAAGCAGAAGATGCAGTAACCATGACATAAAGAGTTGTTTGCTGAAATTGTTTGTCTCAGTTTGTACTGTTTTGTTGGTAACTACTTGTTGTGTGTTGGGGTATTTTCTAAACATTGTAATGGATTTAGGGTTGATGATGGCCATGTATGTTTTGGCAACATTTTATGCAAGCTGAAGCTTGGTGTTGTGTTTAGGTTAATTTGGTGTAAATTTAGGTGTAAAATTTGTAGTGCTTGCATTGATATGAATTGTAAGTTAATTTTGATGGCCATGTATGTTTTGAATACATTTGGTGTAAATTTTGGCGTAAATCTGGTAGTGATTAACACAAGCATGATATAAATTGTAAGTTAATTTTGATGGTCATGTATGTTTTGAACACATTTGGACCAAATTTTGGTGTTTGATTGGTAGTGATTGCATTGATATGAATTATAGGTTAGTTTTGATGGCCATGTATGTTTTGAACACAATTGGACCAAATTTTGGTGTTTGATTGGTAGTGATTGCATTGATATGAATTGTAGGTTAGTTTTGATGCCCATGTATGTTTTGAACACATTTGGACCAAATTTTGGTGTTTGATTAGTAGTGATTGCATTGATATGAATTGTAGGTTAATTTTGATGCCCATGTATGTTTTCAACACATTTGGACCAAATTTTGGTGTTTGATTAATAGTGATTGCATTGATATAAATTGTAGGTTAATTTTGATGTCCATGTATGTTTTCAACACATTTTATGCAACTTTTGGATTAGAATTAAATAAGGAATGGTCTTAAGTAGTTGTGATTAAATATATGTACTACTTGCATTGATTTTGATAGTTGGATTAGGTTAGAAGTTTGAACACATTTGGTATAAATTTTGGTGTAAATTTGGTAGTGCTTGACAACATGTGGATGACAATATTTAGCCAATGTTTTATTTCCCAATATTAAGGTAACACAACAGCAAGCAATAACATCAATTGGGGTCAATACCATCAATTAAGAGGACAAATCCATTTCTTCACTAGAGTCAATTGTGCCAACAAAATCCATACAAACCATAACAAATATTATAACCTAACTAATACCTAAAAAACATTACCAAAATGGTCAATTCATACAAGTCTGATACAAATAAATAAAACAAAATGTCTATCTCAGCTGCTTAACATCTACCTTGATGCAAGTCCATTAGAAAAACGGAAACACATCAATACAGCAACAAGACACTAAAAAGATGCAAGTGCAACTCGAAACTCCAGTTGCATCCAACGATACTCAGTCTCAACCCTTTGAAGTTTAACTTCAAAATTAGCAGCATCAACTTCAATTTTGGACTTGTATTCAGCAAGCTCAAGCTTGCATTTGAAGATTTCCATTGCCCTTTCGGACTTCAACTCGTTCTGCCACTCCATCAACATCGACATCACTCGATCATCGCACACACAAATTTCAGGTTCAACCAATTTAAAATAATTGCAACCATGATTTTTTTCATTCTGCATAATCACGTAAATTAGGGTCACAAAAACTATGGTCACAAAAATTAGAGTTTACCCAATTAATATAGAATTTTGGCATAATAGGGATGAACAGAAAATTCATGTGAAAAAATAAATTCTAAAACACATTTTACCAAATAATTAATACAAGCATAAAACCTTTTGCCATGATTTTTACTTGTTGATGCAGTTTTGATAACTGTTTTGCCCCCACATTTGCAAATTGGATAGCTCGATCTCGAATCGCATACCTCACCCTCGGAGCGCTCCATATTTCACCGTCGTCACCTTGTCGGTACTGGGTAATTTTGCCGGTGGATGATAGAATCGACTTTCACCGGTACTGGGTATCGCCGTCGTGTGGGATTCTTCACCGTCGAGACGCACGTGACTCCCAGCTAGATCCTCACCTTTGTTTCTTCGACTTCCTTCCTAATCTTTTCCAATGGATGGCTGGAACCCAGTGATTTTTTTCTACAGCTTGGGTAGTGGGTCTTCGTGCTCTCTCGTTCTCGGTGGTTTCTTGCACTCCTTGGGTAGTGGGTCTTCGAGCTCTCTCGTTCTCGGTGGTTTCTTGCACGGCTTGGGTAGTGGGTCTTCAAGCTCTCTCGTTCTCGGGGGTTTCTTCCACAGCTTCGGTAGTGTGCTTAATATATATGGGTACTTTGTAAGTGTAAGGGCGAGTGAGTGTGAGGGAAAAAGGGGTAAGTGAAGGCTAAAAAATCACTTGAAAGTCACGTGATGTGCATTCTGTTTGCTCTTAACGCTTCAGATAGACGGAAGGGCCCTATTTGAGAGAAAATGAAAGTTTAGGGGGTTAAAAATGAGAGTTTTGGAAGTTCAGGGGGGGTCTGCAAAATAGGCTGGAAGTTCAGGGGGGCTTAGTGAAATTTCCCCTAAATAAAATAAAGTTTTGGACACCAAATGAACCAATATAAAAACCTAATAAATGGATTAAACTTACTTAGCAATGGACTTACACATCTACCTATAAAATTTTGGTAATTTTATAGATATTAAAGTCGAGAAAGATTATGAAGACTCTTATGATTGTTTGGGTTTTTTTGCTTGAGTCTATCCGGAAACCTCGGTCTTTGGAGTTTGGTTGACTTTTATTAGTTAGTTATTGTAACGTCTCAATAACAATGACACACAATATTGTCCGTTTTTGACTCCCCAAACTAGACTTCCCCAGAGGTCACCCATCTTGGTACTACTCTCACATAAGCTCGCTTAATTGCAGAGTTATAATGGATTCATGACCATCATGACTTTAAAACCCGTTGATGTCAGGAAGGGTACGAGTATTAAATATAAACACATCCACATCTCCATACTAGGCGATGTGGGACCCACAGTTACTTTTATATTTGATGTGTCGTATGTGGCACTTTTTGACAAACAATGTAAGAGTTATATATTTAAAGTATGTAATAGCAATGTTAATATTTATTTAAATTGAGATTTATATAGAAGCTAGCTTTGGTATGTTTATTGAGATGAGTTTGTGAAGTCAACATATAAGAAAATTTTTATTAGTGATTATATTTCCACTTTGATGTTATAATGTAGTAGTAGTAGTAACGCCACATGAAAAATTAGATATTTTCTACTTGCAGCTTGTTTTCCAAGTCAGGGTGCTATACTCATGGGCCTATGGCACTTGATGCCTAGAGTACCTAAGATTTCTCTCTTAACTTTTTGAGATCTAATGGTAAGGAGAAGTATTCATAATAAAGGGGTTGAGGATCTCATTCAATAATTTAATTCAAACAAAGTGAATCCGCTTTGATACTAATTTGAAATTCAAAATTTAAACCCCAACACTAACAAACAAAAATTATAAAGTAACTTAAACAATGAAAATTCCGTAGCAATATATATCAAACCACTAGAAAAGCAATATATACGCATGCACACATCAACACCAATATTTTGTTATTGAAGTGGAAATTCTTTGAACATTTCAAAGGTAAAACCGCTATAGGATAGCCAAACTCAAAAAATTAACATTAAAAAAGATTCAAGACACATGTATAAGACAATGTGTGTGTAAACACGCACCTCACTTGTCTCATGCCCACAACACCTCTAGCTTCTCACTGGCTAATCTTTTTTCTTGATCTCCTTACTGACACATTGATAAACTTTAGGTTATTGTTGATGTAGAATAAAATCTGATTTGATCAAACCCCCACCCAAAAAAAAAAAATCTAATATTAGCGATAACATTTATCATAATAATGAAATACACAATTATCTAAACCCATCTTCTTTATATTTTCTTCCTAAATTTTCAGCGAATATTCAACAAGACTTAACTTAATTGTATCAGAAATTAGAAAAAGAAAAGAAAAAGAAAAAGAAAAAAGAAATCATAGACACCATTGGCATTGAATCCCAGTTGAACTACTGCCCCTCCGGATGGGTAATAATGTCATTCAACCCCTTTATATTTACTATTTATATAATTTTTTCTATTCTACTATATATATATATATATATATATATATATATTTGTGTTGAGGGAGGGAGCAGGATCTATCTTACCTTACTTAAAGCAGAGAGACATACAATTATAGTAAATAATTCACTCCAGTCCTGCATTGCTTAAATTGACTAACGGTAAAACTCCCATCAAACACCTTAATCTATTCCCAGAATAAATTTTACAAAGGTTAATTTTTAAATCATATGAGAGAAAAATAAATATCAGTTAAAAAAGAAGAAGAAGAAGGGAAATGTCTGGTAAATGAGCAAAAGAGGAAAGAGCAAGAAAAAGGAAAAAAAAGCCAGAAAAGGCTGCAAAAGAAAAGATTGAAAAAAAAAAAAAAAATTTTAAAAAAAGAAGAAGCAAGTTAACAGCCAAAATAGCACCAACAAGCAATTGATGGCGGCTATAATGAGAAAAGGAGGAAAAGAAAAAAGAAAGCGACGAAGGGCGGAAGACTAATCTGTCTGTGCGTGAAAGAGAGTGTATGGAGACTTGGGGAAGAGAGAAAAGCAGAGAATGAGGAAAAAGAAGAGGAAAGGAAAAAATTTGGGATGATGGGCAGGGCAAGAGGGAGGGAGGGAGAAGAGAGAGAAAGAGGGTCCTCGTTTGCCACGTGGAGAGTTCTAAGTGGTGGAGTGCTTTGGGCTTCAACAACTTACAGCAACAACAACAACATCGGCATCGGCACCAAAACACACACGCACTCTCTCTCTCTCTCTCTCTCTCTGCTGCCATGTCAGAGCGTAACCCCGTCCTATGACCCCGGCGAATCCGTATTTGTATGCTTCTCTCTCTAAAATAAAAGGGCTCTCTCTCTCTCTCTTCATCTCTCTATTTATTCGTTTGTCTCCTATTCGCTTTCTCTCTCTCTCTCTTTCTCGTATCTCTCATCTATTTTCCAAGTTTCCATACCCTAATCTCTTCCCCTCTTCCGCTCTCAATCTGAGGCTGTCTTCCTCTATATTGCTCTTTGATCCGTTTATATGATTGGTAAGCTTCTGAATTCATCTTGGTACTATGTTTTTCTCTGTTTTTTGCTCATTTCTTGGTGGGTACTTTTGTGGGTATCTGTTTGTTTGTGTAATCTCAGCTGACCCATATGTGCTTTCATGCTCATTTTGGTGGGAATGTTGTTTGATTGTTGAGTTACTGGGTTATGGGTTCGATTTTTGGTGCAAATGTTGGTGTCTTTGTAGAGTTTGGTGAATTGGGTTTTGGAGTGGGTTTGTGGAATGAGCGGTTACTTAAATGGGGGTTCTGGGTTGAGTGTGAGTTGAATGTGTGTGCATGCTGAAGTTGGCGTGATTTGATTCTTTAATTTCAGCATTATCATTCTTCTTTGTGGTGTAGATAGTAATTTGATGACTAATGGTTAACTAGATTCAACAATTGGGTTTGTTGTATGTTTGGATTTGGCAGTGTCGTGTCAGTTTAGTAGTTGGTTCTCGGCATTTTTGAACGGGTTCTTATGTGTTTTCTAGTGCTACTTGTTTTTTGGGTACGTCAGACTATAGCAGATAACTGTGAATCTTATGCTATATTGAGTCAACTTATACTTGTGCATTGGTTATTGGTTAAAGAGTTAATGAGTTTGGTTCTTTTTGTCGTGATAGGGGTATCAGAATCTGAATAAGTCTTTCTGTAATGTGTTCTAAGTAATTTTCATGGAGCTAATTTCGTGCTTCTGCTTCAGGCATGGTAAACTACAGATGAAACTCTTGTGTGAACGAGTAGTTTGAAACTTCTGTATTGTATTATGTTCAATTTAAGCTCCAGTTCTTACATTCTCTTTTTTTTTTTTTTTTTTTGAACTGATTGACTTCTGGTCCCATAGTTCACAGATTGACTTCTGGTCCCATAGTTCCATTTCCTGTAGTTTAATTGATGCTCTGCTTATGCTCAACCTGATGAAATGTGTTTCGGTTATAAAAAGTGATGTCTTTATGTGAGCGCTGTACTCTTTAGTTACCTAAAGTTAGCATCAATTTGCAATCAACCAATACTCGAGCCATTTTATTTTTTCCTTTTGTCACTAGGTTCGCAAGTCGGGCTTTGTACTCTGATGATCTGTTTATCAAATATCTGATTCCAATATTTTTTGAAGTTGAACTTTGTTGAATTACTGTTTTTAGGCTACTCGTTGTGGTTGATTATTGAGCTTTCCTCAAATTTAGTTTTTGATATAAAAGCAGTTGACTACAGGGTTTACTCTGATTGTGTCAATAGCATTCATGCCCTTTCTTTTCTTTATTAGTGTCTCTGTTTCTTGTTAGTGTTTGTCTTAATCTTTCTGCTGTTTGCTTCTAAACCTTGCCTAATATGCAAGCAGGAACAGAGCATTTAGGCCTTGCAGCAGAATGCTGTCTAGAAGCTCTGGCATGTCAATCTTATCGTGGACTCATGATATACTTCTGTAGCTTTTAACAACCAATGTAAGGCCCAGGTTGAAAGATGAAGGAAAACGGTTCATCGACTAGTAAAATGATTAACAGAAACTGGGTCTTGAAGCGCAAACGGAGAAAGCTCCCTTGTGGACCAGTTCTATCCAATGGCAAAGAAGAAGATAGTTCTGTGGTAGCTGAATCTCCAAAGAACACTTCTTCAGCTAAACGCAGGCTGAAGAGTGAAATTAATTCTGAGCGATTTTCATCTAAGAAGAAAGGAAATGATGGAGTGAGTTATCTTTTGTTCTTTTTAGCATTTCTCTCATTTATTTTGGTCATCATCATCATTTTTTTTTTATTCATGGCAGCTTCTCTTTCAGCTAGTTTTGAAAAATCTGGGCAGTAGATTGCTTTTCTCAATTTTTCTTGTGAATGTTTTTCAACATTTTACTCTTTTTTTGGTTAAACATTTATTGAAAGGGAATTTGTTTCTCCACAAACATTGTATTCCACATGCTGGAAGTTCGAAGCCGAGTTATGTGTAATGCAATTGATCATATTGACCATAACATTGCGTAATCATATCACCCCTTTCTCCTAAATCAAAGCACTTAATAGGGACTGGTGTTGTCAAAGTTACTATCATTTAGTGATGGCTTTAATTTTTCTATGTATTCCTTTACCTCTTCCTGTATGCAAGGTTTATGTAACAATTGTTTATGTGTTTTTTCTTCAAATATCTTCAACACCTGCTGGCAAAGAGTATTTTGAAAAGCATTTTTGTGGGCTTACCAAAGTTCTTTTTTGAGTTCTTGCTTGTTTTTGGATTTTCTTGATGATGCTTCCCTTACGCATTTAAAAGTTTTGAAATTTATCCTTACCAATATATTTGGAGAGTTTGTACAAAGGATTAAAACTATGTAGCTTGTTCCTTGTAGTTACAAAATTTTCCATACTGTAGAAATTTTTAATCTGATTCCAAGGTTTGCATGCTATGTATGTGGTAGTTTGGGGCTTAGATCAATTGAGAGAGGAAAGCTTAAAACATTACCGATGGTTCTACAATTTTCGTTAACAAAGACGGAGGCAACCATATTAAGCTCACTTGAAAGAAACTTAGTTTAATTCACTTGCATTCACTCGCTGAAGTTATTCCTTTATGACATTTGAGCACTTTTTTTATTATTATTTTAATCCGATGAGACAGTTGTATATAATTTAGGATACTAATCCTTGTTAATGATAGCTTCTTTTGCTTTATCTGTCCCTTATGATATTGGCAGCATGTTAAGAATTCACTAACCACTTCTGTCTTTTGCTCTACTCAATGTCTGTCTTCCAGTATTACTATGAATGCATGATCTGTGATCTTGGCGGCAACTTGTTGTGTTGTGATAGTTGTCCGCGGACATATCATCTGCAGTGCCTTAATCCACCTCTTAAGGTATGTTTAGTTAATCTATCTTTGTGCTAGCTGACTGGTGTGCTATCAAATTTATTTATTTTTCATTTCTAGTGATTCATGCGAACATGCAGTTCTTTGTAGTTTTAATTTTTTTTTTCTTTTTTTTTTTTTTTTTGTTTTGTTTTGTTGGTTGGTATTTTTAATCACGTGAAGCGCATTCCAATGGGTAAGTGGCAATGTCCAACCTGCTGTCAGAAAATTGATCCATTAAAGCCCATAAGCCAACTCGATAGCATTTCAAAGCGAGCAAGAACAAAGATGGTCACTGGAAAATCGAAAACTGGAATTCAGTCATCTGACATGGAAAAAGTCTCCCGCATTTTTGGAAGCTCTATTATTGCAAAGAAAAGGTCCTCCAGCAAAGGAAAATCTGTCAAACTCCTTGAAAAGAAGCCTGTCTCTTCCCAAATAGATGTATCCTGTAGTACCAAGCCAAGTCATCGATCCCTTGCTTTGCTAGAGGGTAGTTCGTCATCTGTGAATGTTGATGATGAGAAGAAATCCAATTTGTCTCAAATGGAGCCCCCTGTAGACAGGAAGTCAACCTCTCCTGCTAAGGAAATTTCATCTCATTCTAAAGTTACAAATTCAGAGGCAACTGATGAAACTCCTAAGGAGAAGCCTGATTTGTCTAGTAACGATGCATCTTCAGAAAAACAACTTGTTCTTGCTACCGGTGCTGCCAAGATGGAGCATAGAAAAAGAAAGCAGAAAGTCAATGATGATAACAGTGAAAAGAAGCGTAGAACTGATAAGGGAAAATTTAGAGTTAGTACTTCTAAGAAACGTGGATGTAAAGCCAATACTTCAAGTCCTGGAAATAGTAAATCACATCAGAAGCATAAGTCTATTAACAATGGTGTTTCCACAGCATTGTCAAAGGAAGATCTTGGAGCGAAGAATTTAGATTTGCAGAGCAAAGATGAGGTATCATATATTTTTGTGTGCAAGTGTGTATATGTTATACTTTGGTTATCTATGCCTTTCCAAAAAAGGTTATGTAGATATTTCTCCTTCGAACATTAGAAAGCATGGAGAATAAAAATGCTAGTTGCTCAATGCTTTATTAAAATGTCAAATGTATTGTGCTGCAGAATCTCAGTACCGAGTGAACTTAACACTCTCTCGCTCTACTGCAGAATCTCAGTACCGAGGAACTTAACACACTCTCTCTCTCTCAGTATCTATCAAAGAGTTTTACGTTGCACAAAGATGCTTATATGTTATATGTGTTGCTTGCATTCTTCTTTCAAGAGTTTGAATCTTAGGTATAGCATATGGAAACTTTGGAGAGAACGCAATGCTTGAAACTTCGAAGGACGGTGTTAGAGTTAAAAGCCATTATGCTCAAATCTCTCTATGTTTGAATGGATGCTTAAAACTATTCTCGCTTTTCTAATTTCTTAGAATTTTTTGATTTGTGTTCTGCTTGTTCTTAGTTGGGTGTTTCTCTTGTATACTTCCTGTGTACTTGGGTTGCACCCCTTTGTGTTTTTGAATAAGATTGGTTTACTTGTAAAAAAGAACAATATGGGAATAAAACATTTGGTTGTAGTTGATGCACCTATCTGCATATTTGCAAGAAAACTTTAAGGTGGTCTCACATGGCATAGGCTTGGAATAAATAATTTTTTTTTTTTTTCAATCCCTTGATTGTTGAAACAAAGGACTACTAAGTTTTTGTTTTGCTGTCTCAGACATCTGAGATTCTCGCTGTCAATTTGATCTCTGATATCTGAGATTCTCTTGGTAGAACTTTGGGGATTTGTGAACCATGTGTTTGTTTTTCTTTGTTTATTTACCTTCATATCTGCTGCTTATTTCTTATTAGCATATAGAGTGAAAAATACTTATTGACGAATCCTCTCTCTGTGTATCTGTGCATGCAAGGGAAATTACAGCTTAACATTGAATTATGGTGTAATACCTTAAGATTATACAGTTTTGTGACAGGATTGATCATTGCTTGAGTCACAGTTTGTTGGCACTCTGATTACCATTTTTCTTGTTTTCCATACTGCCTCCTATATTTTGTATCAACACGATACAATTTTTTTTGATAAGTAAAATGTGATACAATTATTTAACTTGTGTTCGTGTGTATGTATGTTTCTTTAATTTGTGATTGGTGACTTTCTCATTGTTTGCTTTTTATTTTTTTATTTTTTATTTTTATAAGAATAAGGTATATCTTTACTTATCACAAAAAAAAAAGAAAAAAAAAAGAAGAAGAAAGAATAAGGTATATCTTTTTATCATATTTGACCTCTTTATAATCTATGATTCCATGGTAATTATTGTTATTACCAGTGTTGTTATTGTTGTCATTGTTTTTTTCAATAAGTTTTGTCATCATTTTTGTTCCAACTGCAATATTTCTGTTATATTTCTGTTTAATATGATTAGTAAATATGTTTAATTTGCCGCAGAAACTTCCTCAGGAAGCAACAAACCTAACACAAGAGTTAAATAAAACTGGTCATGTGGATGAAACAGTAATCCATGTAGAACATGTCGCTGCTGAACCTTTGCAGGTAAACAAATCTCTTTAACATAAAATTCGTGTTATTGTGTATTAATGTCATAAATATAGACTACATGCTATTTTCTGTTTAAATGTGAACATGTCTTTTGCATTTTTTATGTCTACATGCAGGTTGATCGGGTTCTGGGATGTCGAGTTCAAGGTGATTACACGGGATCTTCACGTCACTTATCTGTGGCCATTGCTGATGACCTACGCTCAGATGACTTACTAATTTCTGAAAATCAAAACAGATTATCAGAGGAAAATTCTGCTTGTGATACTGATTTAGATGTAGCAGCTGTAGAAAATCTTACTGAGGGTTCTCAGAATATTGTCAAGAGTTTTGATAGGGAAGAAAGCATGAAGAATGAATTGAAAGTGGATAAGATACATGTATACAAAAGATCTGCATCCAGAGAATGTAAAAAGGGAAACACCTTTGAGTTTTTACAAAAAGGCATCAAAGATTCAGATTCTAGTGCCATAAATGGCAATGGTCAAGATGAATCTGCTGTAAGTACAGAAGATTTGGGAAAAGCAAATGAAAAGGTGGTTACAGAGGAGAATGCTGATGTTAGTCTGAGAGATCATGATAATGGTGAAGTTCCAAAAACTTGTGAAAGGGATGTCTCTAATGAAGCCAAAGATGACAAAGAAGCGGATTTAGAAATGGGAATGAGAAGCTCTTCAGAAAACAAAATTCAGGAGCCCGCTCTGGCTGAACCTGCATGTGTTGATGGGGAGAGGATATCTTATGAGTTTTTGGTTAAGTGGGTAGGGAAGTCTAATATTCATAATAGTTGGATTTCTGAATCTGAGCTAAAAGTTCTGGCAAAGAGAAAACTAGAAAATTACAAGGCAAAATATGGGACAGCTGTAATAAATATCTGTGAGGAACGGTGGAAGCAGCCTCAGCGGGTGGTTGCGCTCCGTAATTTCAAAGATGGTAGAGGTGAAGCTTTTGTAAAATGGACTGGTCTTCCTTATGATGAATGCACTTGGGAAAGATTAGATGAACCTGTTCTTCAAAAAGCTTTGCAGCTGATTGATCTGTTTAATCAATTTGAACACCAAACATTGGAAAAAGATTCTCCTAAGGATGCTTCATCAAGGGGGAGGGGTGATTGTGAGCAAAATGAGATAGTTACTCTAACAGAGCAACCTAAGGAAATGAAAGGAGGTTCATTATTTCCCCATCAGCTTGAAGCACTCAATTGGTTGCGTAAATGCTGGCATAAGTCCAAAAATGTGATACTTGCTGATGAAATGGGGCTTGGAAAAACAGTATCTGCTTGTGCTTTTATTTCATCACTGTATGTTGAGTTTAAAGCTACTCTGCCTTGTTTAGTGTTGGTTCCACTTTCCACAATGCCTAACTGGCTTGCTGAGTTTTCATTATGGGCTCCAAACTTAAATGTTGTGGAGTATCATGGGTGTGCAAAAGCAAGAGCCATGATTCGCCAATATGAGTGGCATGCTAGTGATCCAAATGAGTTGAATAAGAAAACTGCTGCCTTTAAATTTAATGTTCTTCTAACTACATATGAAATGGTTCTTGCTGATTCCTCTCATTTGCGTGGAGTTCCTTGGGAAGTTCTTGTGGTTGATGAGGGCCACCGTCTGAAGAATTCTGGAAGTAAGCTTTTCAGCTTGCTTAATACATTCTCCTTTCAACATCGTGTACTGTTGACTGGTACGCCTCTTCAAAACAATATCGGTGAGATGTATAACTTGCTTAACTTCTTGCAGCCAGCTTCATTTCCTTCTCTATCTTCATTTGAAGAGAATTTTAATGATCTTACAACTGCGGAAAAAGTGGAAGAATTGAAGAAACTTGTTGCTCCGCATATGCTTCGAAGACTTAAAAAGGATGCAATGCAAAATATTCCTCCTAAGACTGAACGAATGGTTCCCGTTGAGTTGTCGTCCATCCAAGCAGAATACTATCGTGCAATGCTGACAAAGAACTATCAGATATTGCGGAATATTGGGAAAGGGGTTGCCCAGCAATCAATGCTAAATATTGTGATGCAGTTAAGAAAAGTCTGCAATCATCCATATCTCATACCTGGTACTGAACCTGATTCTGGATCAGTTGAATTCCTTCATGAAATGCGGATTAAAGCCTCAGCGAAGTTGACTTTGTTGCATTCTATGCTTAAGATTCTATACAAGGAAGGTCATCGAGTCCTCCTTTTCTCACAGATGACCAAGCTTCTTGATATCCTTGAAGATTATCTAACTATAGAATTTGGGCCTAAAACATATGAGAGAGTGGATGGCTCTGTTGCAGTGGCTGATCGTCAAGCAGCAATTGCACGCTTTAACCAAGATAAAAGTCGGTTTGTCTTCTTGTTATCAACACGCTCTTGTGGCCTTGGGATCAATTTGGCAACTGCTGACACTGTCATTATTTATGATTCTGACTTCAACCCGCATGCTGATATCCAAGCTATGAATCGTGCACATCGAATTGGACAGTCGAAAAGACTTTTGGTATACCGACTCGTAGTACGTGCTAGCGTTGAAGAGCGCATCTTGCAGCTTGCAAAGAAGAAGCTGATGCTCGATCAGCTTTTTGTGAATAAGTCTGGATCTCAGAAAGAAGTTGAAGATATTCTGAAATGGGGAACAGAAGAACTTTTTATTGATTCTCCCAGTACAAATGGGAAAGATGCAGGGGAAAATAATAATAATAAAGATGAGAGAGTATTAGATGTGGACAATAAGCATAGGAAGAAGGCTGGTAGTCTTGGGGATGTCTACACGGACAAATGTACAGATAGCAGCAGCAGGATTGTGTGGGATGAAAATGCTATTCTGAAATTACTTGACCGTTCAAACCTTCAGTCTGGATCAACCGATAATGCTGAAGGGGATTTGGAGAGTGATATGCTTGGCTCTGTGAAGGTGAACAATTAGTCTGATGTGTTATGTGTAAATAATTGCACTTTTTTGTTTTTGTTTTTAATGGTAACATCTTTCATCAGTTGTTACTTGGAATCATAATTTATTGATGTTGCATTGACTCAAAACCCATGGTAATTTTTTGATGGTAAGGCATTTGTTTTTTAGGGAGATTGTTGAAATAGGTTTTTATTGCCTACTCTCTCGCTCTACTCTCTTGAACTTCTGATGGGACTCCGTTTGTTTTGTAAAAAGCTTCTCATAGTTGTAGAGAAATTTATTTAAATTCTCTCTATTTTGATGTTTGTTTCTGCTTTTTGATTGCCTGCTGAGTAACCTTATTGTTTTATATATTTTTGGTGTTTTGAGGAAGTTCTTTATTTGGTGACTATATCGACAAGCAATACATATAATCCACCATTCTTTTTATTGTAGATTGTAAATATAATGTTTCTGATTGTTCTTTCAACCAGGCGCTCGAATGGAATGATGAATCTACAGAAGAACAAGGGGGTGCCGAATCTCCTGCTGTCATTACTGATGATATCTGTGCACAAAATTCTGAAAGGAAAGAGGATAATGTGGCAACTGGTACAGAAGAAAATGAATGGGATAGACTTTTACGTGTGAGGTAAGGAGTTTCTTCTTGTCGTCAGCCAGTTCCATAATTTTTATGCATCACTCTATTACTGCTAGTTTGTGACACATGCACTTAGTGATAAGTTGCCCCATCCACTTCTGAAATTTCTACATTGTATCCAAAAGAATAAGGCCTAAAACCCAAACCGTCCAACTTTAAGCCCAAAGCCATGTTAGTTACCCGTTTAATCAAATCCCAAACCCATCCTTAGGGTTCAGTTAGTTTGGAAAACCTGCTAAGCTCGTACAACTGCCATCGCTATAAAGCAGTTTATGGCTTTTTTGACTGTTTATGAATTGGTTTTACAAAGTGTGAAGGAGATCTATTGGTTCTTGGGGGTCTCATGTGTGGGTCACGAGGAGCAGTTTATGGCTCTTCTGACAGTTATTGAAGAGCATCGTCATCTTGAGGACTCGGCTTCTTTTACTAAATGCAGTAGGGAGGGAGCTAAGAAGATTGGAGTGCTCCATCAATTATGATACTGAAGGTGAGAGTTCAAGCCTTGGAAAAGACAATGATAGGGGCCTTTCTCGTAGAAGATTGGAGTGCTCCATCAATTATGAAGTCTAGATTACTTTCTTGGAACGTGAGAGGGTTGAATGAGGGGAGGAAATGTCTGAGGGTGAGGAACTTGCTTAGAGAATGGAAGGTGGATATTGTTTGTTTTCAAGAAACTAAGCTTGAGGTCATTTCTCGTAGTATTGTGCGAAGCTTGTGGGGATGTCTTCATGTGGACTGATGTTGCTTAGACTCTAGAGGGGCTTCAGGTGGTATTTTGATTATGTGGGGCAAAGGGTGATGGAGAAAAGCCTTAATGCTACGTTTATTGCCCTCATTTCGAAGTCTCCAAGGGCTGTTGGCCTCAAGGATTTTTGCTTAATTAGTCTTGTGGGGGGCATTTACAAAATTATTACTAAGATACTAGCAAACAGGCTTAAGATGGTGTTGGAAAAGGTTATCTCTAAGTCATAATGCATTCATAAGAGGTAGGCAAATCCTTGATCCTGTTCTTATCGCCAATGAATGCCTTGATAGTAGGTTAAGTTCTGGTGAGTTGGGTGTTATTTGCAAAATGGATCTAGAAAAGGCTTATGCCTCAATTTTTATCTTTATGTTCCTTTTTTTGTCTTTAGTGGGGCCTTTTTTTGTATACTTCCTGTGTGCTATAGTTGCGCCCCTCTGCACTTTTCAATGAATCACATATTTATTAAAAAAGAAAAAAAAAGGCTTATGATCATGTCAACTGGGACTTTTGTTGTATATGCTAAGGAGGTGTGACTTTGGGAGGAAATGGTGCTCTTAGATAGCTCATTGCATTTCTTCTGTGCATTTCTCGGTTTTGGCGAATGGCACTCCTACAAGATTGTTTAGTAGTTCATGAGGTTTGAGACAAGGGACCCTTTGTCCCCTTTGTTGTTTCTCCTTGTGATGGAGGCTTTGGGTAGAATGATTTTGTTGATGTGAGTGGGAAGCTGTTGTCTGGTTTCTTTGTGGGTAGTTTTGGTGGGTTTGTTTGCTCTCACCTTCTTTTTATTGATGATACTTTGATATTCTGTGATGCTAATTTAGATAATCTTCCTCTTTTGTGTTGCTTATTCCTTTCCTTTGCTTTGAAGTTGCTTTAGGTTTGAAGGATTAACCTGGCTAAGTTAGAATTGGTTCCTGTGGGAAATGTAGATCATGTGGAAGGGTTGGTGGGTATTTTAGGTTGTGGGGTCTCCTCTTTGCCTCTGAAGTATCTCAGCCTACCGTTGGGGGCCTCCTACAAGGCTAAACATTTGGGACAGTGTTATTGAAAAGATAGAGCGACAGTTGGCTAGTTCGAAAAGAATGTACTTGTCCAAGGGTGGTAGGGTTACCCTTATTAAGAGCACACTTTCCAATTTGCCTACGTATTTTATGTATCTCTTTCCTCTCCTTGCGAGTGTTGCAAACTGTATGGCAAAGCTTCAACATGATTTCTTCTGGGGTGGGCTAGGTGAAGAGTTCAAATATCACCTGGGTAGCTTGTCTAAGGTTTGTTCGCCACTCTCGAAGGGAGGTTGGGATTTCGGAACTTGCGGTTGTTCAATTGTGCTCTCTTAGGTAAATGACTTTGGCACTATGCACATGAGAGAGAGGCTTGGTGGAGAGTGGTGGTGGACTTTAAATTTGGCAGTTTGTGGGGTGGGTGGTGTTCTATTGAGCCATTTGGTGCATTTGGGGTGGGGTTATGGAAGAATATTACAAGGGATTCGGAAATTTTTCATGGCACACTCGGTTTGAGGTGGGAGATGGCTCCAAGATTAGATTCTGGCATGATTGGTTGTGGGGATGTAGCCCTTAAGGAAGCCTATCTAGATTTATTTGGTATAGCCTGCACAAATGATGCCTCTATTGCAGCTCACTTGGAAGTTTTTTGGTGGTTCCAATAAGTGGAACATAAGCTTTACTAGAGCGGCTCATGATTTGAAGGTGGATGTCTTAGCCTCATTCTTCAAGGTGTTGTATTCATTTAGAGTGAGACGAGGTAGTGAAGATAAGTTGTGGTGGGTCTCCTCCAAAAAAGGTAGTTTAACGTGAGATTCTTCCATTGTTCCTTGATTTGTAGTGAAGGCTACTGTTTCCCTTGGAAGATTGTTTGGCGGATTAAGGTTCCCTTGAGGGTGGCCCTTTTCACTTGGTCGGCGGGTCTAAGTAATATCCTTACCATGGATAGCCTTAGGAAGCGGCACGTCATTGTGGTGGACAAATGTTGCATGTGTCAGAGGGATGGGGAGTCCGTGAACATTCTTCTTTTTCATTGTGACATGGCTTATGCCATTTAGATTGCCTTTTTCAGTCATTTTGGTTTGTCTTGGGTTATGCCTAAATGTGTAGTCAACTTGTATGCTTGTTGGTGGACTACTAGCAATATGTGAAGTACTACTGTGTGGAAGATAGTGCCTATATGCCTTTTATGGTGTATATGGAGAGAAAGAAATGACAGATGTTTTGAAGACTGTGAGAGAACTCTGGAGGAGATTAAATTATTTTTCTTCAAAAGTTTGTATCTTTAGACAGCTGCCTAGTTTCTCACTATAACAATTAGTTATTAGTAATTTCTTTGTTCTTTTAGCTCATTCTGGTTAAGGTGCTTCCTCTTGTATATTTCTTGTATGCTTAGGGGTGCCTTTACGCTTTTAATGATATTTGCCAATTACTTATAAAAAAAAGTGTAAAAAAAAAAAAATCAAGGCAAACCAAATATTGGAGTGTTCAGGCTTCTCTTGTTGAATTCAACCTATGTTCAAGCTCCATTCAAGCTTAATTCAAGTTTCTAGATTTATTTCAAGCTTGGCTGAGTCTGTAAATGAGCTGCTTCTTTTTGTCTTGGGTGGCTTAATTACGTAATATTGTTCAAAAGAATCTGGTTGCTTCCACAATGGTACTTGGGGAGAACGCATTTGATGAAGTCCCTCTTGTCAAGTTTGTTTACGATTGTCTCCTTTTGCATTCTTGCAAGTTTATTTAGGATAGATGTAAATATTATTACTCATTTCACATCTTGCCTATTAACATGCCATTATTTGCCCTTTTTTAACTGCATCAAAAGTTCTAACATGCCATTGCGTTCATGATTCCTTTTGAGCTGAAACGGGAATTGTTTGAGCTTAGCTTGTGTGTGAATCAGCTTGAACATTTGACTTGAGCTTGGCTCATATTAAGTAAACAAGCTTGAACTAAGTTGAGCCCAAGTTATTCATGAATGTCTTGGTCTGTTTGGAGCCCTAAATAGATGTCCGGCAATTGTATCTGATTTTCATTAATTAGAGTTAGACCGCATTTGATCCTGGATCTGAACATGATGGATATGTTCCCTTTTAAGCAAAAGAAGGAAAAGCTGGTAATCATAAATTAATAAACAGATTTATTATTTATGAAACAAGTAGGAAATAGCATTAAAGCAGAGAAGGTACCAACGCTGGATACTATATGTAGCAGAAAAAGTTTCACCACATGAAGAATGTGCTATTAAGTACTAGTTAATCTACTAGGCTTTTATTCATGGAAAACACTGAATTTGTAAATGGTGACTAGAAGTTTTAAAACTGTTATCTTGAATTCCTTTCTGTATATTTATATGCTTTGTAGGTGGGAGAAATATCAAGTGGAGGAGGAAGCAGCCCTTGGTCGAGGGAAGCGCCAGCGAAAAGCTGTTTCTTACAGGGAAGCTTATGCTCCACACCCAAGTGAAACATTGAGTGAGGTACTTTTATTTGCTTTCGGTTTTTAAGCATGGGGGTTTTCCAAGTCTAATTAATATTTGTATGTTATCAGTGATGTTAATGAAGATGTGACTAGAATTAGAAAGGTTGTTTCCAACAATGATACATATTAATCATTCTCATAGTTTCTTAATGAAACCGTAAATCCTTGTGCAGAAGTGATTCTTACCTCGTTACTGACTGGTTGAGCTTATGCTAGCTTGCTCCTCTTTCCTTTTCTATTTTGCCATTGTGCTTATTTGTGTTGCAACAACTCCTATGCCTCGGGAAAATTACATTTGAATCTTGTAACTATTTTAAGAAAATTAATTTGTATTCACATTCAGCCCTCGTTTTGATTTGTGTTATAATTTATGGGGATGAAAGTATCATACATTGATGTTTTTCATTCTTTCAGTTATGGATTATCACAACACCAGTATATGTTTCTGAACTTGGAAACTGCATATCACATGGAACTAGGTTTCTATTCATCCTAATTTAATGAATTTAGGTGATGTATGTGCCTGTGCTATCCACTGCAACTTCTAGTTTTTATCTCTGTTAAGCACAAACTCAAGGACAGGCTTTTTTTCACCTTTTCTTTTATTCTCATTTTTGCTAAATCTCTCTCTCTCTCTCTCTCTCTCTCTCTCTCTCTCTCATTTGTTTAAAAAAAAAAAAAAATGAGAACTCTCTCTGTGTGTGCTCTCTCTCTCTCTCTGTCTCTGTGGGCACACACCAATTTCATTTTCATTTGTTAAAAAAAAAAATGAGAACTCTCTCTAAATAAGTAATAAACTAATCTCATTAAAAGTGTAAGGCACCTCTAAGTACACCAGAAGTATACAAAAGGAATCACCTAACTACTCGGGGCAAAACAAACAAGGGAAATTCTTCCTTTCCCATTTTACTGATATTTTGGTTTCATAGGAAGGAAAGTGTTGAGAGGTTTGTATGATGAAGGTTTAGAGAAAAGACTAAACACATTGAGGTTGATTGTCATTACAGGTCATTTTTGACATCTCTGACAGTATCATCTACATATACCACAAGGAGAATATAGCCTGCACTAGTATGTAAGTGGAATACCGAATGATTTGTTTGACATCTCTGAAGACCAAACTTCAATACCACTTCAGAAAACTTTCCAAACCATGCCCGCGGTGCTTGGGACTATATAATGCCTTTCTTAATTTACAAACATAGCCCTGAGACTCCCCCTGAGCGACAAACCCAGGTGGTTGCTCCATATAAACTTCCTCACTCAAGTCCCCATGTAGAAAGACATTTTTGACATTCAATTGAAACAATGGCTAATCAACATTAGTAGCCATGGAAATAAGAACATGAATAGATGAAATTTTGGCTAATGGAGAAAAGGTGTCATCATAATCAATACCATACATTTGCGTATAGCCCTTAGCATCCAATCGAGCTTTCAATCTTTCAACCGAACCATCAGGATGAAACTTAACTGTGTAGACCCATTTGCAACCAACAATTTTCTTATTAGGTGGCAAGTAGGGCTGAGCGTCGGTTGGTAATGTCGGTTTCGGTAGAAAATTTTTATTTTCGCCTTTCAAACCGACAATGTCGGTAAAGTCGGTTATTTCACCGACTTATTCCATCAAATTTTATTTTATTTCGCATTTCGAACCAAATGCGGTCGGTAAAGTCGGTGTCGGTAATGTCGGCATGTGGAAAAGTGGCAAATTTGTCGGTAAAGTCGGTCCGGTTAAAAAACCTCTTCCGCCCACTGAACCAAAAAATTCGGAATAAAAAAAATCATGCCGCCTATTGTTCGCCATCTAGTCGGTAGCGGTTGGTGTCAGTCGAAATCGGTCGAAAATCGGTCGGAAGTCTGTTAATCGGAAATTTGCTCAGCCCTAGTGGCAAGGGAACAAGCTCCTACGTCCCATTGTGATGCAAGGCCTTCATTTTCAATTCCATAGCTTGCCTCCAACCAGAGTCAGATATTGCAGCCTGCACTGTCTTAGGAATAAAAACACTAGAGAGATGGGAAATAAAGCAAGAAAGTGTAGGAGATAAAGAACTAGTGGAGACGAAGTGACTGATAGGATGTTGGGTAGTGCAAGAACGTTTACCTTTACATAGGGCAATAGGCAAGTGGTCGGATAGATGTGGAGGCAGCGGATCTGGAGACGATAAGGATGATGATGGCAGTGCAGGAGTTGATGGTCAAAGCCGGCGTTGATAAACTTGGAGTGGAGTAGGCTGGCGGTGAGGCAGCAAGATTGGAGGAGAAGGAGAGTCCGGCGCAAAGAGAAGAAGAACAGGCAGCGGAAGAGACTCGACATCAGGCTCAAGGCAAAAGTCACCCAAAGAGGTAGTAGTAGGAAAATAGGGGAGAGACTCAACAAATGTGACATCGGCACTAGTGAAGTAGCATCGAAGAACCGGACTATAGCAACAGTATCCCTTTTGGGTTGTGGAATACCCAAGGAAGGCACATTTAGTAGCATGAGGGTCAAGCTTATCAAATCTGGGACCCAAATTATTAACATAGCAGACACACTCAAAAACCTTCAATGGCAAGGAGAACGGGAATGAAGAAGGATATAAGAGAGAATGGGGAAAGGTACCATCTAAGACTGAGGAGGACATCCTATTAATTAAATAATAAGCAGTGAGGACAACATCACTCCAAAAATGTTCTTTTGGAGTTTGGGAGCATGCATATGAATTAAGAGATAACGTGTGACATCTAATAAATGATGATTTTTGCGTTCAGCCACACCATTTTGTTGTGGAGTGTGAGCACATGATGTTTGATGGATAATGGCTTTATCAGACAAATAAGAGGCAAGAACGAGATGTATATTCTTTAGCATTATCCGAACGCAAGATACAGATTTTCTGAGCAAATTGAGTCTTAATCATATTGCGGAAAGTTTGGAAAATAGAAAATAACTTGGAATGATTTTTCATTAAAAATAACCATGTCATACGGGAAAAATCATCCACAAAGGTCACAAAATAGTGGAATTTATTGGCTACTATATTAATGGGACTCCTATACATCAGAATGAACCAACTCAAAAGCACTAGAAACCCTACTAACAACATGTGACGGAAACGAGACACAGTGATGCTTACTAAGTTGACAAGCTTCGCAAGGCACAAACAACTCATGACGAAGACTTGGGACTTGATGCTTCAACGTAGAAAGGGAAGGATGACCAAGACGACAATGCCACTGAAGAGCGGAGGCCAACGACTGCAACGCACGAGAGGGAGGTGTAGGTGCTAAATTGAGATAATATAAGCCATCAACTTCATGCCCCATACCAATCATCCTCCTTGTCTTGAGATCCTGAAAAATGCACAGAGAAGGATAAAAACTAACTGAATAGTTAAGGGCTTTTGTGATTTGACTAATAGATAACAAATTAAAAGGAAAACTAGGAACATGTAGAACAAACAACAACTCAATGTCAGGACTCAAATGGGTAGTGCCTGAGCCGACCACTTTGGATAGGGAACCATTAGCTAGGGTGACACTTCTAGGTGATACAACAGGTTGATAATCAGAGAGGGAAGTAGACGAACCAGTCATATGTTCATTGGCGCCAGATCGATAACCCACGGGTTGCTAGTGGAGGATAAAAGACAATGAGATGCAGTACCTGACTGAGCAAGAGTAGCAGTGGAAGAGGAAGAAGCCTGCTTATAGGCTAAGAACTGAGCATACTCATCTTTCGGAATGGAGATGAGATCATTCTCAAGAGTTGAGCTTGAACTAACAAGTGGTCCATTTGGGGCTGGAGAATCCTCATGAGAAGCAACCTGATTGGCAAACCCAAATGGTGTGCCATGTAAGTCCCAACAAAACTCCACAGAATGATTAATACAGCCACAATGAGTGCATTTGCGAGGTCCACGACCTCCAATGCGACCACTTCCTCGGAAATCACGTCCACCATGAAAGCCACTACCACCTCGACTGCCACGTCCCCCATGGGAACTACCATAACTACCACGTGCAGCAATACGATCACCATTACGTTCCGTGCTCAACAAAGAACCATGATCAAAAATAGTAGCACGCTGAAGCCGAGAAAAAACCTCAGGAAGCAATGGGAGGTCAGAACCACCCAAATCTGCGCACGAACAGACTCATACTCAGGTTTCAAGCCGAGAAGAAACTGAACCACATTCACATCTTAACGTTGCTTTTCCATTTTCTTCAAGTCAGTGGAGAGCGGCTGATACATGTCTCTTTCCTTACAGATGGCCACAACCTTATTGTAGTACTCATCTACAGTTTGAGCACCTTGCTCAAGTCCAAAATATCGTTGACACCTCATAAATCCGAGTGATGTTCCAAGTACCATAATACATATGCTGGAGATGATCTCAAATTGCTTTAGCAGTAGGAAGATAGAGACATGAGGATCCAATGTGAGGCTTAATACTATTCAACATAAGAGATATAATCTAATTGTCAGCCTGGTCCCAAAGGCTTTTGGAGCTATTTTCCAGAGGTTGCTCGGATTCCAAGTGAGAATACAGACCTTTCCCTCTCAAGTGTACTTCCACATATCGCGACCAATAAACATAATTTTTTCCATTAAGTTTCACAAGTATCATAATAGCCGGACCCATAGAAGTAGAAGTAATTAAATCTAAAGGAAGGGCCATAATGTGGTAACAATATGCAAACATCTACATGATCCCACCAACCAACGAACTTCCAAGTAGAAATAGGCAAAAAACTCACACAAAACAGCCCCAACTCGAAGCAAAACTTTCTGACAGCAACGTATGTCAACTAAAAACAACTCAAACCATGGCAGAATCGTGAAAATTCGTCATAAACTAACTTGAGCTGGACTGAATTTGAGCTAAATAGGTCTAAACCATAGTGAACCGGAAGGAACCGAGAGAAATTGTCAAAAAACTGACCTGAACTGGCTGGAAAATGGACTGAACCAGGCTGAACTGGCGGTAAAATATGTCTGAACCGGACTGGACCAGGGGAAACCAAAACACGGACAGCCTTATCCCGGTTTGAGGTTGGGATATCCTTATCCCGAATACGCGACAGCAAGCACCTGGAGCCAAACACCCAGCTTCTTCTATGAAAACCGCTGGAACAGTGCCGGAGATTGCCAGACCTTGCCGATGACAACCAAACCGTGCCGGCGACACTCAGATCGTGCCGGAAAACACCCAACTACAACGAACAGAGCTGCCGGCGACAACCAAACCTTGCCGGCGAGACCCAGACCGTGCCGGAAAACACCCAACTACTATCTTCGGCCACCGCAAAGAGTATCAATCACCACAGACAGCACCTACCGACGACGCCAACCAACCATCAACGACGACTTAAGACCTAGCAGTCACGAGCACATGTTTGTCAACAACGACCAATCCAACCATGGAGATGACAGCGAGATCACACCATTGGCGATGGTGAACTTGGCGCCATCTCCTACCACGGGCTTGAAGTCCAGTAATTCAATTGCCTTCGATTAGTAGCAAGATGAATGGGAGACGAGAAAAGAATAGAAACGGGAAAAGAAACAAAAAAAAAAAAATTGGGAAGAAAGAGAAACACAAGATATTAGGAAAATGTATAAATCCTAGGCTCTGATACCATGTTGAGAGATTTGCATGAAGAAGGTTTAGAGAGAAGAGGAGGCTCGTTCCATGTTATGTAGCGTACCTCAAACATATTATTATATAAGCTTAAAGAATACATCAATGACCAAACTACCCTCAAACCCTAATACATTCTTCTAATAGAAAGAAATGGTTGCCTAAATGGAATCAAAGGTGAGTTAGATGGAGACTTGCACTTTAATATTGTGGTTAATGATGCTCTGTACTCATGTGAACGATTCATGTCAATGACTACCATTGACATTACCGAATTTGCCACCCACTTCTTTTTAGGTTGCTTCACTTCTTAATGGTTGGATTATGATAGGCTGATATTTTTGCCGATTTCTTCTATACCTTTTCTTTTCTATGTTTGATGTACATTCTGTGCGATGTATGTAGAATTTAAATGTAGCTCATTGTTTCTTTTATGTAGAGTTTAAATGTAGCTCATTGTTTTTTATATAAAAAAAAAAAATAATAATAAATAAATAAAATAAAATTTATTACATATTAAATAAAAAATAGTTTAGAGTGTACTCATTGTTACTAAAGGATAGGGAATCCCTTGGTTCTGCCAGGAGATGATCTCAAGAAAATGAGCAAAAAAATTTAATGACCGATTGATTGACCCCCTTCAATCTTGTGTACATCCAAGTATGCTTTAAGAAGACTAATAGATTATCAATAGATAGAGCCTAATGGTTTGAGCTGCAAATAGCTGTGAAAGAGTCCAGATTGAATATTAGACATTGAAATGGCTATAAGAGGTGATTTACATCCATCATTAGTTTGCATTTATATTTCAATGTGTCATATTTCTGCATCTGTTACTCCTATGTAGCTCTAGTTAGACCAATGATCATTACTATGCTATTCGAGTATGAACCCCTTAATTTGATGACTATTATTGTCTCAGAACTTGCAAAAATGATAAAACCGCTTTCTGACGAAGCTAAAGCTAGACAGCCTAGACCCTTCAAGGGCTGCATGACATACCGTACAGCCACATCTCTCAAGTGATTACCTTTTCTTATTTCAGACTCCATGCCTGAAATGCAAATAAAAGAAAAAAAAAAAAAAAAAAAAAAATTAGATCAGAGATTTCATCTTATGTTTTGTCTTTCAATTGATGTGCATTGGGGTGTCTCCTACCTGCTTTTTTTTTTTTCCTTTTATTTTGTAGGGATAGATAATGATTTTTGTTAGAATGAGGAGACACCTCAGTACACTGGTGTATATTAAAGGTTCACATGAAAGTTACGATCTAAAATTCAAAAGAGGAAGAAAGTCAAGCAAAGAAGTAGGTTGCTGCCAAATACAGCATGTGCAATACCTCATGTGCACATCAATACACAAAACATGGTATTGATGTACACAATTTATAGCTTTATTGGAGATTGATCAGGCCTGATTTTGTATAATAACTTTTGCCTGGTCAAATGAAATTATTGGCTTTACCATGAAACAGTCTAATTGTCTGAAGTAAGATGTGGTGGAGTTCCTTTCCAGGAACATGCTTTATTTAAAATGGGGACAGCTTTTTAGTGTGCATTCCTTAGTTATCCTTATTGTTAAATCACCAATTGCCCTAAAAGCTTAAGCTCATAGAAAGAGATAAATTTAATCATTTAATGAATACTTTAACACTCTCCTTCACATGTGGGCTCAAACTCTCTTTTTAATAGATGAGGTCTAACACGTGAAATATTAGATTTAAATAGGAGTGAACTAAGGGAGTCTGGGTTCGAACTCAGAACCTCTGGCTCTGATACCATTCTTAAATCACCATTTATCCTAAAAACTTAGTAAATTTAATTATTTAATGAATACTTTAACACTTATCCAAAGGATGCCGAGGCTGCTTTCTGGCCTCTTTATCAAGTCTGGAGTTGGTCTCATATATAGGTAAAAAATACATGAGCTTCTGCTTCTTTGAGAAGGGTCTGGGTTCAACTCTAGATGGAAACTTCTTACTAACGTGACACTCATCAGTGCATGAATGTAACAAAATTAATATTTTTCCCATGTTGGAGTATTTTTGCTATAGACAATAAAATCATAAGAGCTGTTCATGAACAGCTCGAGCTCAGCTTTATAAGTTCGCTTTAAGCTTGGTTCATTTATCAAACAAACCAAGTTTGAACAAAAATTTAGGCTTGTTTATTAAACGAACCACGCTCATATAAACTGGCTCAACTCGTTTAAGCTCATCTATTAACGCAATTCGACTTGTTTAATTCTCGTTTAAAGCTTGTAACAATATAATATATTTGTGAAGTATATTTGTGCTTACTTGACTGTAGTTCCTCCACACCATTCCATGTCAGCCTCCTCAGCCTACCATGTAGAAGGCCCTTCTTCACAAGTTATCTATTTTTGTTTTCTTAGTCCACCATCCAATGGCCTTCATCCTTCTACTCTGCCTCTGCCACCACTATCCTTGCCTTCCAATCAGCCCTCTTTCCTGTTCCCCTCAAACTCATATGAGCCTTGACTCAAGGATGAAGCTATAAACACCATCACCTGGACATGACAATCAACCCCAGCTGTGGCTTACTACCTTCCCTACTTCAACTCCCTCCAGTATGCAGCTTTCTCTTTCTCCAATGCCCTCCTTTTCACTACCTCTTCAACCCTCTCCTCGCTTTGCTCTCCCTCTACAGGTCCATCCCTTACTCCTCCTTTGTAGCATTCTCTGATCCTGTTGTGACAGTAAGGGGGAGGGAGAAAAATTGTTTAAGGAGAGCGAAGAAATTGTCGTGGGAAGAACTAGAAGGTAAAAAATGAGGTCAACATTGATGTGGCTGCCGTTTGTGACTCTTATCACAAATCTGAATTACTGCTGCCCCATTAGGGTGGTAGAGTGTGGGTAATGCTCCATCGGGTGGTGGAGTTGGCTCGTTGGAGGGGTCAGTTTGGAAGTCACCATATTATAGAAGCATGTAGGATGGTCCCTTGTGCTTAATGTGGTCTGTTTGGCAGGAATGTAATGCGCAGAACTTTGAAGATTGTGAGTGCTCAATGGTAGAGTTACAAGTTTTCATGTTCAAATTCCTCTATCATTGGACGGTGGCTCACAATTACCTTCAATTTTCTAATTTTCTAGAGTTTTTGGAATTGTGTTCATTTTCTCCATAGTTGGGTGTCTCTCATGTATACTCCGTGTATTTGGGTTGCGCCATTTTGCTCTTTATAATGAGATTGAATTGGAAAAGAAAGTAGTAGTCTCATCTGGAATGCAACCCCTCGTTGCCTTATTATTTAATCTTTGTATGAGTAGTCTCGTACTTTTGTCACTATGCCTATTCCTTTAAGAAATTGACAATCTAAGGGTTGGAAATTCTATAAACGTACAAAAGAAGGAATAGGCATAGTTCCAAAAGCACAAGAAAGGTCAAATGGCAATGCAATGGTAATAGTGTTGAGCGGTCCACTTTGTGCAAAAATATTGAAGGGTAGGATTGTATCTAATCCACGCCTCCCAAGACTCCACTTAAATAGGACCAGCACTAGGTAATGAACCAGAATTGTTTAGGGGAATCTTTTGTATCGATAGCCATATTTGGAAGTACAGGAGTATTTGTCTGTTGTTTCCGCGAACCCTAGTTAAATTCTGCATTATACACTTTTTAGTTAGTGGGAGAGTCCAAGTACTCTCTTTCTGATCCTGGAAGTGGCTCAACCTATTGATATTGGAAGAGCCAAAGATTCTTTCTGCATCATTTTTGACTTCAATGAAATTCATAGCTGTGAAGAAATCCACTGAAATAGAGATTTTTTTAAAATAGTTGGGCTCTCATGTCAATTTGAATGAGTCCTCTTTTCCACGGAGGTAAATCTTTGCATGCTAGGCAAGGGGATAGCAAATTACTAATTCTATTTCAGTCGGACTTGGTTTTCTATTACTATGAAATTCATAAATGAAGTAGTCAATAGTGAGATTATCCTTACCATTTATGTTTTTTGTAGTGATGAATCTTGTATGTGTTCCTATAAGAAAGGAATTTGTCCATTTCTATAGGTCTCAAAGGGGTGTGGAAACACATAAATCTCTTGAATGGAAATTGAAAAGGGATGTGATTCTAGTTCCTTTGGAAATGGTAAGATCTTTGGTACAAGAAGAAGAGGTTGATCTGTATAATCTTGAAAACCATTAGGAATACTGTCTTAGTATAACGTGTGCTGCCAAAAAGCCAAATACCCAAAAGAAAAATGCTGGCAATTTTGTTCTTGCATTCTGCATGATGTTTAAGAATAAGTGATTATCTAATAACGAGCACCTTATAGCTTACATATTCTTTAAGAAAACATTCCGCCATTAAGAGAAATTTGTAAATATTTGTTTTTGTAGCTCGATTGACTAATGTTTTGGAAACACATTGACACACACATATAGCAACAAAAATCTATTCAACTTGTTTGCTAGTAGCTCTATTGAGAGCCATATCCTCTGATGAATCCATGGCAATCGTGTCTTTCATCGACCTCCACTTGCATTTTTTATGGAATTGAACATATTTTCTGTAATTTTTCTTAATTGAATCAGATTACTTTGATGATTGGTGCAAAGTAATTTCTTCCTCAGATTAAATTACCTGAACCATCTGGGCTCGAAATGTGTTTTTATCAATGATTTTGCAAAAATTTTAAAAATATGTGCCAGTACTTGCATCAAAGTTGCTTATTTTTCCTGCTTATGTAGAGTGCTCTAATTGGTAGTTTGTTAAAGCAGAGTGGTGGTGAAGAGGAACGAGAGCCAGAACCGGAGCCCGAGCGGGAGTATACGCCAGCAGGACGTGCTCTAAAAGCAAAATTGTAGGTTCAAATTCTTTTATACTGTGATTGATTTTGGGAAGCCTTTTCTCTCATTATGAGATTATCAGAACATTTTGAAATTTTGCTTAGTATTAATATTTTTTTAAAAAAATTTGTGATATGCTTTGTAACTTTCAATTTTTAAAATTATACATGATTCGAACAAATTTTGTCACCCTTAACTAGTTAAGTCAAGTTTGTTTTTGGATTCGTCAATTCACTCTCTCAGTTTCATTGAACAGTGCTAGACTTCGTGCTAGACAGAAAGAACGGCTTGCTCAAAAGAATGCAATTGAAGAATCTCGTCTTGTTGAGGGACTGGCTGGGCCTGATTCACTTCCTCAATGTCCTTCCACCAATCCCAAAGAAGGGGATGTGACTGAATCACATGAACATATCAGAGAGGAGATTTCAGTAATTGACTTGGAGGATGAAAAATTTGTTCAGCCAGAAGATGCTTCAAAGGGCAAGATGGACTCGCCTTTAAGGCTGGGCAGAATATCAATGTACAAAATGAGTAGTCATCTGGATTTTCCGGTTAATCCACATGGTCACCCGTCTCCTGACATTTTCCTTCCAAGTCACCATTTTCAAAGCACGAACTACACAAACTCATTGCCCACCAATAACTTGTTACCAGTTCTGGGGCTATGCGCTCCCAATGCTAGTCAAGCAGAGTCATCATATCGGAGCTTGTCAAGATCAAATGGCAGACAAATTAAACCAGGAACTGGACCAGAGTTTCCCTTCAGTCTAGCTCCTTGCCCTGGGACTTCGATTGAGACAGATTTTAAAAATCACGACTCTATCTTAGAAAAAGCAAAAAAAATAGATGTTTCTGCAGAAATTTTGCAACAGCGGCTTAAGAACAGCATCCCAGATAACTGTTCCCCATATATTCCAGTACTCTCTCTCTCTCTCTCTCTCTCTCTCTCTCTCAGTTTGTGATTGTCGTGTAGCTATCAGCTTTTATACATGCATAATTGCGATGCTTTTTCTGTATGCAGTGCCCTCGGGCTGTCCAAGGAAAAGCTTCTGAACGTTTAGAAAGTTCTGGTTCTACTTTCTCTAATTTTCAAGAAAAGATGGCATTGCCGAGCTTACCATTTGATGAAAAAATGCTGCCTAGATTCCCGCTTTCAGCAAAGACTATGCCAACTCCACATCTTGACTACTTGCCTAGCTTATCATTGGGTAGCAAACTTGAAGCTGTTAATGGCTTTACACAAGACCTCTCAACCATATCGTTGCTGCCCAACTTAAAATTCCAGGCACAAGATGCAGGAAGATATAATCAGCAAGAGAGGGAGGTGCCTCCCACATTGGATCTGGGACAGATGCCAACCACATTTTCCTCATTTCCTGAAAACCATAGGAAGGTGCTTGAAAACATAATGATGAGGACTGGTTCTGGATCAAGCAACATGTTTAGAAAGAAATCAAAAATAGAAAGCTGGTCTGAAGATGAACTTGATTTCCTGTGGATTGGTGTTCGTAGACATGGACGGGGCAATTGGGAGGTCATGCTTAGAGACCCCAGGTTAAAATTTTCCAAGTATAAAACTACAGAAGATTTGTCAGCAAGGTGGGAGGAGGAACAACTCAAGCTCTTTGATGGGTCAGGTTTTCCAGTTCCAAAATCAACCAAGCCAACAAAGTCTACCAAATCTTCATTATTTCCAGGCATCTCTGATGGAATGATGGCCCGGGCTTTGCAAGGAAGTAGACTTGCTACGCCCCCAAAATTTCAGAGACATCTGACAGACATGAAATTGGGTTTTGGTGATCTCGCATCCAACCTGCCACATTTTGAAACATCTGATCCACTTGGACTGCAAAATGAACAATTTGTACCTATGCCAACTTGGAATCATGAAAAATTTCGGGCAAATCTTCCTGGGGAATCTTCTGCTGGACCTTGTGAACGGCCAGGTACTTCTTCAAATGTACCCATTGACAAGCCATTTCTGCTCAATTCTTTTGGAACCAGTTGCTTGGGATCTTTAGGTTTGAATTGCCCAAGCAACTTTGTTGTGCAGAGGAAGGAGGATGAAAAGGTAACCAGTAAGTATGGGAAGTTGCCAAGTCTCCTGGATAGGTCGTTAAATATTTTGCGTGAATCCCATCACAATTTAGGAGGTGCTGAATCTGTCAGTTCAGTATTGCTACCTGATCCTAATAAAGGGCTGAATTTTTCACATTTAAAGGGAGAAGCAACTGGGAGTAGTTCTTCAAAGGACAAGCTACCCCATTGGCTGCGGGAAGCTGTGAGTGCTCCCATAAAACCCCCAGATCCCGATCTGCCACCCACTGTAGCAGCAATTGCACATTCAGTTCACTTGCTATATGGAGAAGATAAGCCAACCATCCCTCCATTTGTGATCCCAGGTCCGCCTCCTTCTGTACCAAAGGATCCAAGACGGACTCTAAAGAAGAAAAAGAAACGGCGGTCCCATTTGTCTAGGTGGGTCCCACCAGACATTGCTGGAAGCAGTCAGGATTTTCAAAGAAACCTTCAAGGTGACAATGCTGCTTCGAGCTCAATTCCATTGACTCCAGCATTTGCACTGCGTCCACAATCAACCCCTGGAACTGCAGGGCTTCCTCAGATAGAGTCCGATCTGAACCTGCCTCCTCTCAATTTAAATATGATGAACCCATCATCCTCCTTGGCGCATTTACACCAGCAGAAGAAGAAAAGCATGGGATTGTCCCCCTCCCCTGAAGTGCTTCAGCTGGTAGCATCATGTGTTGCTCCAGGCCCACATATGGCATCGGTTTCTGGCATGACAAGCTCAAGCTTCATTGAAAGCAAATCTATTGATCTAGTAGGATTTCCAGACCCACAAGATGCATTTGGAAAAAAGAAGGCTAAGCAGCGATCTCCTTTAGATATGTGGGGTTCAATTCGGGGGGAGAAAGTAGACCATCCGGAAAGCGGAGATTCCAGTAAAACTCATTCAGATCCCTCTCGGACTGAACGGCCTGATGTGGATGATATATCATCTGAGGGCACTGTGTCAGATCATCCTGTGAGTGACCCTGAATCATAGCTATAAATGAGAGCGAAAAAAGTTGAACATAGGTATTCTTTCATGCTACTAAAGTTTCAGGCTCTTCACCAATGTGCACAAATTTTTGTAGGCATGATGAAGTGAGTGATGAACTAGCACATATAGGTTTATTAGGACATCTCATGTAAAGTTTCTGTAAGAGAAAATGAAATATAGTGTTGCTTGCTTTGTATTGCTTAATTCATTGCCTTTGCCCCAATCCATGAGCCTTCTTCTTCCTTCTTACGTCCGACCTGACCGATGAGACCATTATCTGCCTCATCGCTATGGCGTCGGATCCGTGGGTTGATTCAAACAAAGAAGCTGGTGCCAGACTTTGTAAGAGTTCCTCTGACTAAGATAACAATGTGGCTCACCACTGGTTTTATACTCAACAGAGCTCTAAGCAGTGAGTAGACTATCCAAGAGTTTGAAATGCTACCTGGTGCTGCTGCTGCTGGTAATTGCAGTAGATGTAAGGAAGTACAGGTGATTGAGTCCTGGAGAAGCAATTATGTAATTCTCTCTCTCTCTCTCTCTCTCTCTCTCTCTTGTGGATATGCTTTTGTCAAGACATTTGCAAATGTAAAGAGCTGTTTTAGGGTTGAAAAATCAGTTTGGTGCTAATGTAAATTCAAAGCAAAGAGATTGCTTTACAGGTAATTCTCATTAGAACTCTTCATACTTGTCCAGACGGGGCTACATTTACTAGATCCCATGTAGTGGAAAAGTTTGTCTTCAAGTTTGTTGTGAGAACACTGAGATCCCACACTTCATGGAGACATTGAAAAAGCTATGAATTCCTTTTAGTCTTCAAGGAGAAGTGAAATATCCATCAAATCTATGTCGCCCTTCTTCATTGTTCTGCTCACAAATCTCTCACCTTCATGACTCTTGCCATTTAAAACGACAATTACTCTCTTTTGTTAGATTAAAAAAAGTTGGGTAATTACTTTTTCCCTCATCAATTACAATGCATTGTCAATTTCTTTCCATGAACTGTCAACCTTATTGCTCGACTCTATCATACTACTAATTTTTTTCTCAAAACTTTCATTCCGTCAGTCAAATTTGTTAAAAAATTTAAAATAACCTAAATACCCTAATTTTATAAACAAAAATTACATATAATACCCTTAAAATTAAACAAATTAAAAAAAATATATATTATTAATATATTCGTACCAGTTTCAATAAAAAAAAAAATCAAAATTAAAAATTAAAAAACTAATAAAAATTAAAACAAAAAATAAAATATATTAAAATTAAAAACAGTTAAAAAAGACTTAAACTAAAAATATATATATAAATGCAAAATCATTCAATGTGGTTGTCTAAATTAAAAATTCATCTGTGTGATATAAAAATAAAAATAATAATAATTCAGAGATTATCGGGATATGCAAAAATAACAACTTAGTCTCTGTAATCAAATTCTGTCAAAATACTTGATGAATTCCATTAGCGTATCACGCCATCACCAATAAAATAGAATGATGATACATGTCATTCTTAATTAAAAGTAAATAAATATATTAAATATATAAATTATTTTTAAAGTTTAAAAACAAAAAACAAAAAAAATTGAGGGGTGGTTGGTAGCCACCCCATTGGAGGAGGGCCCCCAAACATGGCCAAGGGTGGCTCGCCACCACCCTCCAATTGACTGCACGCCACCCACAACCACCCTGGGGTGGCCTGCATGCCACCCCTGAGGTGGGTTGGCACGGCCACCCACATGGCGTAGGGGTGGCTCACGGGCCACCCCCAGCCAGATCAGGTGGGGTGGCGGCGAGCCACCCCTGGCCACTTCTAGGGGTGGCTCATTGTACACCCCCCTATTTTTTATTTATTTTTTATTTTTTAAAAAATAAAATTATAAATTTTATATATTTATATTTTTTGTTTGAATTTTTTATTTGGAGGTATTTATATCTTTTTAATAAGATTTAACGTTTAAAATAGAATATTTCATCCAACTTAACGAGTTTGACTAATGGAATGGGGTTTTGGGAAGAAAATGGTAGTCTAATAGTGTCAGGCAGTAAGGTTGACAGTTCATGGGAGGGAATTGACAATGTGTTGTAGTTGATAGGGGCGAAAATGTAATTACCACAAAAAGTAATAAAAGGAAACGCAACGTTTGCAATTTTAAAAAGTGATTTAAAAACGCAGTTAAACATTTGACAAAATTGTAGTTTGACCTTTGAATTTACCCTCTAAATTGTACATTTTCAAAAACGCACATGTGATTTTCTATGTTCTCAAATCACAATTTTTTAAAATCGCAATCTCAAACAATCAATTTTCTACAATTTAGTTTAAAATCATACTTTTTGTTTATGAAATTGTAACGCTAAACGCACCCTTACTTGAGCAGTTGTAAATTGAAAAAAAAATAATAATAATAAAAGAAAATAGATATGCCAAAGAGTAATTTTATTTTATATATTCTTTTTTACTTGTTGCTGAAAAATACTATAATAAAGCAGTACTTTTGTCATGTTCACTGGCTTCTATTTTGCATCTAATAATAGAAGTACTTTTTTATTTTTATTTTATGATCTATCAAACAGTGTGTAAGTTTGTTCTGAATTATATATTGGGATCAATTATGAAGTTGTGTCATCCCTCCCATTAATATTCATATCTTTTTGTATATATGAGTGAGATTAATTATAGATCAAGATCTCATATAAATAAATATGTAAATAGTACAGAGACATATATTAAATTTAATTTGGTCTTACTCACAGTACAACTTCTACATGTGGCTCATTATATGCCTATTCCTTCACCACATGGTTGAGGGTTTTTTTTTTTTTTTTCGATTTTATTGATTAGAATTATTAAGAATTTTTTCTCTGGTGACATATATATTTTTTTTTATGAAATTAATTTTAATAATCTATTGAAAATTTTCTGTTTTAAATACAATAAAAGCCTTAAAGAATGCAAGTGAAGATTTTTTTTTTTTTTTTTTAATCGACAAGAATTTTCTTACTTAATTTTGGTGTATTAGTTAATGAGTAGAAGGATCCAATGATTGATTGAAAATGTTATGTCAATATTAAAAAATAATTGTAAAATAATAATATTGTTTATAACATTACTCTTTACAAATATAAGAGTCCAGATGACCGAAAAAATGAGACTCCATTAAACTTAATAAACAAATAAGGATTTAGAGATAAGGAATTGAATTTAGGTCCTGTAAAAACAAAGCTACAACATCTATGTAGTTTTTTAATGGTTTAGGTTTACTTTCGCTCTCTATTTCTTTTTCATGAAAAACTTGAAATTAAATCTGAACTGTTTTTCTTACGGCACTTAAGCCAAATCCTTCAAAATAATTGTGACGGTCTACAAACTCTTTTATAACTTATTAACATGTCACTCAAATCACACGCCAACTAACACATGTTAGCATGTAGTGAAAAAAGTTGTAGATCAATCGTAAATCTACCTAGCATTACTTTTTCTTTTGCGCGCATATATATATATATATATATATATATATATTCAGAAGAAAAGCTGTCTCCCTCTAAAACAAACATATATTTGCCTCCCATTAATCACGGCATTTTGTCCCCGAAATAGTATTAAGTCGTGATATGCAACATTTTTCAATAATTTCCTCCTACATGGTACCCACCTCTCTTGCACATCTCTCTCTCTCTCTCTCTCTCTCTTTCATTCAATCTGAGAAAAATTACTGTAAAAGTATCTCCCATTCTCTGGCCATTCACTCATGACTTCAACATTCCAACCACCTTAAAATACAAGTAAATCTATAAGAAATTAAGAAAAGAAAGAAGAATCCATGAATCATGATATTCAATGTATATATATTTATATATTACCAATTTAATCCAACTAAAACACAAGAACAAAGAAAAAAAGAAAAAAAAGAAAAAGCAAAACATGGGTACTGCTAATCACCATCGGTTTCTAGTTAGAAGCAGAGGCCACTAATGTCGGAGAAGATGTTCTTGGGTTGGCGACAAATCTGGAAGAGAAGGAGTAGAAGTGATGGTAATCTTCATCCAACAAGCTCCCGCTTCCACTGGGATCGAAGTTGAGAGAATAGCTCAGTGGATCATACCGGCACTGAAAAGAACTCTGTCGGCTCGTCGACGCACGTAGGCTTTTTTTGCTCTGTCTCTTCAGCTTCCTCAGTAGTTTCGCAAGACAACAACAATCTGACGACAAGCCATTGCCTGCTGATCGGCAAGTGGCTGACACGGCGGTATCGGTTACGGTTACAGCTGTGGTTGCGGAAGTGGTGGTGCCGCCGGATTCACCGCCGGTCTTGGTGGCGGAAGTGTTCTTTGGCCACCAAAGGAGCCACATTATTTTTTCTAGCCCTCTAGATGTGTTGGTGTATATTTGGGAAAATGAGTGAGTGGAAGCCAAAGTGTGGAGCAATCAGAGATTTGCCAGTGCTTTGCTTCTTTTGGGTATATATAGGGGAGGACCGAGGAGAGTGTTATTTTGAATATTTTCTTTTTCATTTTTTAATATTATATTCCATTATCATAATTGCTAATTATAAATAATTCATATTAACAATATTATAATTTACGAGATATGTACAAAAAATAGGTAAACAAAAAATGTACAAATAACCAGTAATGTTATTTATGATCTGTTTGGGATTGCAATTTCAGTAAATGAGATTTTAAAAATTGTGTTTTTGAAATCGTAACTCTTTAAAATCGGGCGTTTGATAAAACATGTTAAAAAGTACGTTTTTTTTAATCAAATATTAAATATCAACTTTTTTTTACCAAATATTCCAAATCGTGAATTTGGTTTAAATTTGCGCCTTTTCAAATAAGCATCATTTAGTCTGCTTATAAAAATCGCATTTTTTTTTCCTATTTTAAATTAAGTGCTTTTAAATCGCAATGCCAAACGTCTTACGTTTTGTGATATCTTTTAAAAACGCAGATTATTTTTGCGAAATTGCAATCCCAAACGCACCCTTAGTAGACTACAATTCGTAGGGGTGACGATTCGTGTACGCATGTCAGGTTCAAGTTATGTCAAGGCATAGGTATATAAGACTATATAACCATAACCTGACCAATTTAATTAAACAGGTTAAACCCCTCGACCCTAACTTGATCTCTAATTTTATATTGGGTTCGTATTGAGTTCATGGGTCGAGTAAAACATTGCAAGTCATTATGTCACATGTCAGGTTCGAGTCGTGTCGATACATATGTATAAGGTTAGATGGACCCTAACCCAACCCATCTAATTAAATGAGTTGGACTAATTTTTTTTATAACCCTTTAATTTTGTGTCGGGTTTGCGGGTCGTGTCAAAAATTATCAGTTGTTATACAATTAAAATGTCGTGTCAGTGAAAATTATAGCTTGTGATTTTTTTTTTTTTTTATGAGTATTATGGTCGTCAAATAACAGTCTATTAAATAACATTACATTACATTAAATAATAATTTCTTTAAAAAAAGTTTCACGTGTCAAGTTTCTTTTCTTTCTAATTATCAGTAGAATAGCAAAAAATTAAAGAAGAAAACTTTTCATGCAAATCCAAATGTGAACGCATGCACGTGACCAGAAAAAGCATGGAAAACCATAAAGCTCTGAAATTATGGGCTTCATATATGAGTTCAAAATTCACAATGCTCTGCTTTTCTGACCAGTCTTATTTGATAAAAGTAATTATTTCCAAATAATTAAAACTTTGGGGAAACTACCTTTTGCCCCATTAATTACAACGCATTTTGCATTTTGCATTTTGCCTCTATGAACTATCAACTGTGACACTCGACCCTATGAACTACCATTTTGTACAAAAAACCCTTATTCCATCAGTCAAAAGCCCATTTCGTCAGTCAAAAGTGTTAACTCAAACGGTCAAAGTGACAATATATTGTAATTCATGGGAGCAAAGTAACAATACGCTGTAATTCATGGAGCAAAGTGACAATGACTTGTAGTTGATGGAGGTAAAGTGACAGGTAGACCGTCTGAGTTAACGCCTTTGACTGAGAGTTTTGGACACAAAATAGTAATTCATGGAGTCAATTGTCACAGTTGATAGTTCATAAAAAAAAAAAAAAAAAAAAAAAAAAGTTATAAGGCATTGTAATTCGTGTGAACAAAAGGTAATTTTCCCTAAAACTTTTCTTCACCTTTTCTCCGATACCAACTTCAATAAATTTATGTTAGTGACATTTTCAGTATATGTGGGAGATGCTATAGCAAAATGTCCTGAAATAAGTACATGATGAATTCACAGAATAATAATAAATTAAAAATTGAAATGGGTATTAATTATATGATCACTCTAGTTTATTGTCCGATGACAATTATGCTACTTCCAAAAAAAAAAAAAAAAAAAAAACATTTCTGTCAAAGTTAATATAAGCCTTTTTCAACGGTATTGGCAGTTTCCTATTTTCCTCTCTGGGCAAATTTGTTAGTCATTTCAAATTACCTGGATGCATCAATTTCAAGAAGGTATATCTATAAAAGGGTATTGTTCTCATTCAAAAAAATATTGTTAATGAATTTTTTTTAAAATAGAAAATGTAAAAGTAGTATTTTTAATATGAAATTTAAATTTGTTTGAATAATACACCTTTCTTTAATCATAACCAAAAGATTCTTCCCACTTAACGTATGGTGTGGGTGCTAGCCCAACACCTACCATTCACTTCCAAGTTATCAACACCAGAGTTTTTAGAGCCAAATAAGCGGTGACTTCGATAGTTTTATTAATTGATATTTTATCTATAAGGTATTTTATTAAGAAAAGGAAAATTATTTTGTGTAAATAATTATATATTTTTTAATGTTTCAAAGATGAGGTTTTTTTTTTTTTTTTTTTTCAACAAACCTTGCATTAAAAAACAGAGAGCAATTACAAGAGAGAGGGAGTGGATCTTTTTCACTACAAATTGGGATGGAAGAGAGTGGGAAAAAGGAGGTGGGAATGCAGCCCAAGTAAACTCTTGCTGTGGCCCAATATGCCGCATGATGGGCGTAAAAGTTTGTACTTCTGTAAATTTTCTTAGCCTCCCAATTAGGAAAAGCTGGATTAAGAAGAAAAAATAGTCGGTAATCACTTTCTTAATTTGCCAATCCTAAGAGATGGAGGGATGTTGCAAAGCTGAGACAACTATTAAAGAGTTCCCTTCAATTGAGAACTTCTTGAGCTTTAAAAAAACTGTCAGTGAAGTTGCAAGGAGTGCTGCTAAGGCTTCACCAAAATTGGGATAACAAGGAGGGCTAATTTAGGAGATGACTTTGATAATATAGCCATTGGAGTCTCTGCACATTGCTGCATGAGTTGAGAAGTTGTTTCTAATGAATAAAATACCTAATTTACATGACCTGATCGATTAAAATTATTCCGTTTTATAATATATATATATTTGAGAATATGAACCGGAATTAGAAAATCAAGGGCATGATGGTCAATGGGAACAGAAAAAGGCATAGGAGGAAGGAAAATGATTAGAGGCAGTGGTATCCCACTAGTGCTACTGAGAGTGTTGTACTATTATAGAGTCTGAGAGTACTCACAAATATTTTGACTCGAATGTCATCAAATGGACGGCACTGATTGGATATGGCTTATGGGTCACCCATCCATCACCTGAACCATCAACGTCAACGTTACTTATGATTCTTATTCTCCAAGAAGAAACTTGCTTTAATTGAGTTTTTTCATAATTTGGACAGATCAATCATGGCAATGCCAGCAAGGTAAGATGAAACTTCTTGTATAATACATGTGGATTAGGCACAGCAGTCGAATTATAATTCTTTTCGGTTTATTTTAACTCGATAATATTTAGTTAATTATATTAAATGTGTATTTTTATTTTCTTAAAAGGTGAAAAGATAAAAATATCTCCCCAATATAATTAATCGAATATTATTCAGTTCAAATGAACTGGAGATGATCCTGTTCCAAATCACGTCTTTATACATAATAAATGTTAAACATTGCATCTTTATTTCACTTCTATTTTATTAGACTGGTGTGGTTGTGTTTATCCCTTTTTAATTTTTAATTTTTTAATAAAAATTGATCCAAAAGTTGATAAGAACTATTACGTCAGCTCAGAAGAATGATGAGTGACATATGAGTGTAGTATGCATAATTGCTCTAATCTAAAAGAGTATCGATCCGATCGAGCAACTAAGATATAATTTGCTATGTACAACATCAGAGTACTAGGATTGTACCATATATATGTTTCACCAGACACGCAAACATTACGGTGAAGGAGATAAAGGCACAAATACACCGTATCAAAGATGATTATGATTGTGATATAAGTGTTAATATTGTATTATACATTTCATCAGCATGATTTTCTCTTTAACTGCTTTATGATTTCTTATGTATAAGACCATAAACTAAGTGTCTGCTAAACACATTGTTGTTCTTAATTGACAAGGGTTATCGTGACATGCATGCCTCTTAAATAATATAACTGGTCTGTGAATACATGTTTTTAACCTTAATTTTGTTTATGCCAACAACTTTCCCCAATGTTTTCTATGCACTATTATCTGTTTGACTTTTATTTTACCGATATAAATTGGGCTTATTGCATGAGTTAAGTTTTATTGGTGATGTATTAATGTTCATTCTTGTAATTGTTGTAAATAGAGAGATAATTAAGAGCAAATCGTTATGGTTAATGTATTTTTAGAGGATCAAACATTGCACTAATGATAATAGTGGGAAAAAAAAAAAAACAAAAACAAAAAGAGAGTGAGAAAAAGAAGGAAAAAAATAAAAGAGAGAAGAGAACGGAAGCGTAAATAGTGGTAAACTAAGACCACTTATGAAATTCTGCTATTATGATAATATTATGCATATATTTCGATATTATGATAATAATAGTGGCAAATTAGATTAATTACTAGTTACTTAATTTATGAGTGATATGTTAAAGTATTGATTAAATGGTTAAATTTACCTATTTCTATTAACTTAATTAAGTTTTTGAGATAAATTAATTGTGATTTAACATAGCATCAAAGACAGAAGTCATAAGTTTGAACTCTGACTTCGTTAATTCAGCTCCGTTTAATTAAAATACTACACTTATTGAGTCTCACTTATTAAAATTGAGTTTGAGCTCACACGTGAGAGAGAGTTAAAAGTACGTATTGATTAAATGATTAAATTTACCGTTTCCTACCAACTTAAATTTTTGAGATAAGTGGTGGTATAACATGCTATAATATAATATGATTTTACTCCAATGTTATTTATATTTTAACGACTAATGTGATAAGTGTCAAGTAAACTGTTAAGTGAATTTATAAATATGGTTAGTGTCATGTTTATTGTGACAATCCACAACTTAGTGATTGATGTGGTAAATATCATGTGAATTATTTCGTCAGCTTATAAACATAGTATCATGTGGATTACTCATTTTAATAATTGACATAATAAATACTACGTACGTACATTGTGAAGTCAATTTATGAGAACCGTAGCTAATAGCAGCACTTCTCTACTTTATTTACCACATGCAGTTACTTTTGTTATTTGGTAGATAGTGAGTTAACTTTGTAGTGTTTGAAGAAGACAGCAATATAAAAGAAGTCAATGAGTGGGATCCTGCAAGTTGATGGCCATGGGAGATGCTTAAGAGGTGGGTTTTCTGAATCATCACGTGGTGGCCAGAACTACATGTTATATGCAAATGAAAAGAGACAAGTTTGGTCTTGTGGCACATGATTGAATGGATCTGTCTCACTGAGTCAGTGTCCCTGCAGAGACATTCACTTGCAGACATGAAAAATCTTTTCTTTTCTTTTTTTTCTATCTTTTTCAAATGTCCCACTGAGTCCTATTTATTTTTGTATCAAACTATGCTTTCTCAGAACCCTGACATAGACACTAAAGATTTGGGATCAAACATTAAATCCAGTATTCAAAAATGAGCCTCAAGTTCTTGTTATATATAAAAAAAGAAAAAGAAAATATATATATATATATATATATATATATATATATATAATTTTTTTTTTTTCACTTTTTTCCTTTTTGTTTGGGGAAAATGCAGTATACTCCCCTAAAGTTTTAGGAGTTTTTCAAGTTTAATTCCGAAGTTCAAAAATTGGCAATTTACCTCCCTGAATTTTCAAAAATTGGCAATTTAAATTCTCCGTTTAATTTTTCCGTCTAAATAGACGGAAATCTATGAAATTACATCATTACCCTCAGGCTTTTTTAAAACAATTTCCGTTCAATTTAAAGAAAATTAGTAACGGAAGGTTTAAATTGCAATTTTTTTAAACTTCAGGGGGTAGATTATCAATGTTTAAACTTTGGAGTTAAAATTTAAAAACTTCTGAAATTTCAAGGAAGGTAAACTGCAATTTTTTCCTTTTTGTTTTTACTTTTGTCATATTGATTATTAATTATTGGTGTTCTTGGGTTATTGGTTTGACTACTCAGCTTCAGTACACCTTCTGACACTGGAGACATAGGAAATAATATGCATTAATATAAAATCACAAGTGGGTGCTGCTGTTTGCACTATTTTATACATTAATGTTTTTCCCCTTTGTTTTTTGTTTTTGCTCTGCAACTTTTGTCATATACTCCTCAATAATTCTAAAAATCTGGAGCATTTTAACAGTTTTAGTATTGACCACTTTGTGTTGTATTTAGATTTTCTTTCTTTCTTTTATATAGAGTTCCATTTTTCAGTTTAAATGACAATTAATAATTAATTAACCTGTTCTTTCTTCAAATTATTTATATATCACTGTATAAAAGAGATGTATACAATGAGTATGAAAGAATTACTCTATGAATGGAGATTAATTAGAATTGAAGAGTATCATATGTTAAAGCCTTAAAGCCCAACACCTTTACACACAAAAAAAAAAAAAAAAAAAAAAAAAAAAATCCTTGATTGATGAGGAAAATTTGTTGGGAAAAATAACAACCGGCTAATTTTTACATGTTCGATATGATATGGTCTAATGCCTAAATGTCACAATTTTATTAGATATGACAATGAATTATAAGTACGTGTTACAATTTCTACTAAAAATCTTAACAGCAGGTAAACGAAGGGAGCGATTCGATAATGAAGTATACTTAATTTAAGGGGTGATTGGGTTGATTTTAAACCCTAAAGAGTGATCGGATAAAAGGTTAAACCTCATAGACCTCTACATTATTTTTCCTATATAGATAAAATGCAATATATATAAAAGAGACAAGCGAATTAGGCATGTACACATTAGATAGAATAATAAAAAGAAACGGAAAATAAAACATTTGGGTTGTTGATAGGAAAAATGAAGCAAAGAGACAACAATGCTTTGAACAGTCTAAAGAATGGTATGAAGAGAGAATCATGAATTCAAAATTCACTGTCTGTAAATTAAAACATACTTGTGTAATTATTTATTAAAAAAGAAAAAAACACATTTCTCTAGAAAGAACATGGCTGTCGTGGGGTTTCATGCTTCTAAAAGATTGACAATAGTTTGCTTGTATGGCGGATTATGGTTCTACTTTATGTAGTCAAAATGGTAATGAAAGAATTAAAATATAAAAAATTTCTAAGAAATTATGTTTGACTGTGTGTAGACAGTCATCTAGCTGCTGTCCAAATTGGGTTTTGGGAAAAATATTTCTTATAAAAACTCTCTCTCTCTCTCTCTCATGTGAAGAAATAAAATGGGGAATTTGCATGTATATATATGATGGAGTCTACATTCCAAGCCAATCGACCACTAGTACTAGTAGAGCCTAGGAGGCCATGGTGGACCTATTTAAGGATATATAATATAAGTGTCGTCTTGTCTTGTCTCTTGGTAGATAACACTTTCACATGGGGGAGCTATAGAATGGATTGAGATTTATTAGCAATTTAGATAGATAATGTAAGAGACTTCGTATGGAATTAAGTTGTACATCTAAATATATTTTGAGTTGTCAAACCACCTATTTGGATAGGTAAGTCTCATATGAGATCGTTCACATCATTTACTTAAATTGCTAGTAATTTAGATAAGTAATTGATCTGGATCCTTATCTGCTATATAATAACACTACCATCTTTTTTGTTCTAAGCAAGAGAACAAAGAAGAACATATTCTATGGGGGACCAAGAAGGAAAAAAAAAAATAGAGTTAAGAATGCCTCCTAAAAGAAGACAAAGGAGAGAGAGAGATTTTGTGAATAGAAGAGGGATCAAGTAAGATACAATGCCAATCCATATATAGAGTGGCCAAAAAAAAAAATCACTAAAATGTAGCCTTTTACTATTCAAGTGACACCATTTTAAAAGTGGTGTTGCTTGAACAATAACACTGTTCAAGAGACACTATTTACGCACCAGAGATAGTGTCGCTTGAATAGTAACGCTATTCAGACGATACTATTTGTGCCCCAGAAGGTGTCACTTGAACTGTAATACTATTCCAACGACACTATTCACTACAAAATGTGTCGTTTGAACAGTGCTACACTTCAAATGACACTAACTAATTTTTGAAAATTTGGTGCCACCTCCACCTCACCAGTGACCCGCGAGCCACCCCCACCTCATGGGTAGCCTGTGAACCAATCCAGAGGTGGCCAAGGGTGGCCCTGGCCACCGATGGTCTGGGGTGGCTCGCGGGCCTCCCCTAAGGTACTTGTAAACAAATTTTGGAAAATGAGAAATTGTACAGTAAAAAATTTTGGAAACTGATTTTTTTTTCTTTTTTCTTTATTGGAAACTCTATTAAACTGATACTTTATAGTACTTGTTATTTATTTTTATTGCCCATTTAGGAGAAAAATATTAAAACTATACCATGTAATGCGCAAAGCATCCTAATGTTTAATAGGGGTGAAAATATGATTAGTAAAATTGGCTAACCACCTAAGCGGTTAACCAGTGGTTAGTAACTACTAACAGCTTCTTAAAATTAAAGGAGGAAAAAAAAAAAAAAAAAAAACAAATGACATACAATGTCATTTTGGTGTTTAATGCCCTATTATATACGACGTCGTTTCTAGAGATTTTTTTTTTTTTTTTTTTTTTACACCAAAATGACATCGTTTCATGTATATGTATATATATATATATATATAGGCGATTAGCAGTTTTTCTAAATTCTAAGACCGCTAATCGCATTACCCTAGGCGATTAGCTTTTTTTTTTAACTGTTTTTTAAAGCAGTTATGTGGTCGGTTAGGGCAGCTAATAACAGCCTGTTAGTTTAGCCCTAATGTTTAATAAATTGAAATATCGTGCCTGAATTGAGGTGTGACTTTTTAGTAATTTTTTGTTATATGTATATCATATATCTTAGAACCACCTTCTTCTTCTTTTCTTGAATATTTGGCATATTACTACTAGAGCCATTTGGCTGTTCCTTTCATGGTGTAATACTTGTTGGTGTCTAAGACCATGTATAGTAGCTCCACGCTGGTTAGCCCAATGGGTTGATCTGCAAGGAGAAAGGACCGTTAGAGTGGTTAATTGGTGCTGGCTAGTGAAGCCCCTCCAACGCTCAAGGTAGCAGGAGAAATGTGATGATAGTGTAGAAAAAGACAACAGAAAAATAATTATAGAAAAGAAATTTATATTTTTTTTATGTAATTTCAATTGTATAATAGAATGACCTATTTATTAACTTATCACTTTCTGATTTGCCAACTTTAGTGTCATCGAGTAATGCTATAAGGAGGACTAGAGTCTTCCTAAATGTGACGTGACATTTAAAATCATCAATAGATCAAAATTTAATAATGATGATCCAAAATTCAATGGTGATTTTAAAAGCCACGTTACATTTGAGAGGACTCAATATTACTCAGTGCCATCATCATGTCTTTCTTCAAAAGTGAAAATAGCTTTAGTATGTGGGAATTTAGTTGTAGTACTATAGCCAGCCGTAAACCATGCACGGTTTTTCCTAACCGCCTTAAAAAATATTAGTACAGTTAATAACGGTCCGCCTTTTCACCCTTACGTATATACTGTGAGGCATAAGCCTTTAGGCGATTTCTTCACCCTACAATACTTCTAAAAATGATAACTAGGTATGCTTGCTTGTAAAGTTTTATTATTCTTAGCCTTACATAATTAGTCAAAAACCGATTCTCATGAAAAGGAGACACGTTTGCAAATTCCACTCCAAGTCGGGAGATATGATTGAGGTAGCATGTGGTTATATGCATGTCATGCAATTTTATAACATATGTGAAGGGAGCCATTAATTGGCTTTTTTTTTTTTTGTTATTTTTTTATAATGTTTCTGGATTGTTTGTTATCTTTTATATATATATGCTACTTAAAACTAGGGTAAATATAATATTAAAAGTGAGATCGGGTCAACATGTTGACTGCAAAGTCATGTGCCACTTCTAACATATTCTACCAAACCTCAAAATTCATGAACATGCCAAGTTAGGACATTAAGGTTTCTTTTTTTAATAAGCTGGGACATCTAGCTTCGAATTTAACTTAATTATTATATTAATACCACAGAGAGAGAGAGAGAGAGATTTTTAAGCATGCATGTGAAAAGTGTATACTATGGTAGGACAAGGTCATATGCTTGAGTACTATAACCAATATATTTTTTCTTTTCCAAAAAAGTTTTTTTTTTTTTATATATATATAGAGAGAGAGAGGACATAATTGATCGTTAATGTCATCGAAACCATCAAAACAGCCTCTTTCTTGCATTAAAGTAACATGCCACTCCTCAATAATCCATTAGGGCATTGCTGATTCAGAAGTCCAATTGCTTCCTATATATATATATATATATATATATATGATGTACCAACCAACACAGCATAGCTTATCGGGACCAAGAACAAGAACATGCACATTGACATTTTTTTAATGGGTTTGTAGCTTAAAGTACTTCTCAACTTTCCATAGACTTTTTTTTTTTTTTTAGCTTCTATGTGCTTGTCCAAGGCATCCTAGGTGAGTGAAACAACCTTTTTTATTTTTGGTTTTGTTCTTTTTTCTGGGCTAGGGTGAATGAAGCAAACTTGGGTTCACTTCACTTTGAAAACCAAAAGCCAGGGGGTGCATGCATGAACCAAGTCCTCTTGCTTTACAAAAGAAGATTGAAAAGTTTGTAGGGAATTGTGTTAATGCATGGTCATATCAAACATGTTTCATGCCAAACCATCACTATCTTGTACTCTTGTTGTTTTTTGATCTCCTTTCTTGTCTTTCCAAATTCCAATATAGTGTTTAATTAATTTACATTCATTGTAGGATTCATGCATGTCCATCCAATTCATGAATATATGCTTTTTGGTGTAGTGAATGTTGCCTTTTTATTTATTTATTTTATGAATAACCTGAATTTTATAACAAATACAACAAGCCTACAAACAGTACTCCAGAAAAAAGACTGGAACACATAATTGCTGCACAACAATACAACAACTACACTGTATATTAATGCTGTTTTCTCTTAAAATAGAGACCATCTTCCTTCTCTTCATTTGTTCTTTTGTTTTTATTTATTTTTATTTTATTTTAAAAAAAAGACAAGTGGTTATAAATGGGTCACATAGATAAAAATACTAGGAGATGGATGAAGAAAATCATTAAATGAAAAAAAAACAAAAAAAATAGATACTAGCGATTTTACGTGGTTCGATCTACGACCTACATTCACATGATAAAACCTTAATGCTACATTTGCTCTTATTTCACTTGATCATATTACAATTAATACAAATGCTCCTATTTACAGAAGAATTGATGAGATAAACCTTATTACAAGCACTCTTATAAAAGGTATGTAACGTACAATATCATTTTAATATATATTTTTTTTAATATAGAAAATATATTCTCCAACAATTGACACTTGAAAATGATTTCTTCATAAAATATGGTATTTTTCTATTGAGTACTTGCCTCTTCTATTCTCATCAAATTCTACTTGTAAAAAAAATAGCTTTTAGCTTATGAGAGCATTTCCAATGGAGGAGCCAAATTTTTATGTAAAATAACTCATCAAAACTCACTTTATCCAGTTTAGCTAAAGAATTTGTAAATGCCTCTTACATTTGATTAGCATTATTTTTATCTATATTATTTAAATATTATTATTATTATTTTTTTTATAAGGATTGTATTTTCCTAAATATCCTATTTTAGATAAAAGTACAATTTGAGGGTTTTTTTCTAAATATCCTAATCTAATAAAATCTCAATTTTTTTTTTTCTGCTAATCCAATGTGAAGGTTTTTTTATAAATTTAATTAGCTATTTTAAATAAAAGTAAAATTTGACTGCTCTATTGAGAATGCTCTGAATAGTCGGTAATCTGAAAAACAAAAGAGAGTATAATTATTACTATTCTCATCCAGGGTGGGTTGGGTCATGAACGTTTGTTTGTATGGTGACATTATGGCCTAATCAGATTGGCCCAATTTAAAGTTGGGCCTAAGTTTTATAGTCGATGCTTAGTCCAACAAGAGTTTTCAACCTTAAAGCCGAGCCCTTACCATATCAATTCATTCATCTCTTATTTCTCGTCTAAAAAAGATTTGCCAAACATCCCCTTAAAACTCTTTTTAAAACCCACAACAAATTTCAAAAACTAGAACACAAAACATTTTAAAAAATAATAACGTATTATTATTTTTTTTAAGGGTGCAGATTGTCCATGTACAATTTTTTCAAGTAGTAATTGCTGAATACTATGTACTAAAAATAAACAGTAACAAATAAAAGATTAGGGTGACTTTGCCGCTTCCTAATGGAAGCAATCATTATTAACCGGTCACCATGAGAAACCCAAACACATTAGGGTGGTTTTGCCGCTGCCTAATGGAAGCAACCATTGTTAACGGTCACCATGAGAGCCCCAAACACATTTAGCGTCCGCACGGGGTTGCCAAATGCCAAACATATTTGGTAGCCGTGCGGTGGTTGCTAGATTACAACCACGGTGGACGGTGATGGCCATCATAGGCTAATGCCCCGTGGAGCAACACTTTTTTTTTCTTTAAAAAAAAAAAAAATTATAAATAAACTTATGTTGTAAAAGAATTGTTTTTTGAATTTTGGTTTTTCAAAATCACTCAAGATTTTACTAAATTATTATTATTATTATTTTTAATAACTCAGTAGACTTTCATTAATAAATTTCATGGACAGAGCAGTTGCTCTTCCAAAACAATATCACTGATAAAAGGAGGAGTCTCCTCTATCCATAACATATCTATGACTTGTTTAATAGCCACTTGGGCTAAAACATGGGTTGCTCAATTTCTTTTTTTATTTTTTTTAAATAAAAGGACATAAACTAGCTACCGGACATAAATATAACTTCTAAAATCACACTTTTGATCGGTAAACTCGCAATGCAAAATAGACTCTAAACCAAATCTATATAGTTTTGCTATGGCGGTTTGTTGGTTTTAGGAATTAGATCAAGTAGAAGATTTAAACATGTCCAATAAGAGATATGATACACTTTTAAAATTTTTTTTTCAAAAATTTGTTCCCGAATAATATATTACAATCTCATCAAATTTATTATCTCAAAATTAACTTTTTTTTTAAAAAAATTTAGAAAGTATTATGAAAACACACGTGTCAACGTGTCGAGATCAGAAGCTAGAGATAATTTGGACCCGACAAAAGAGGGGCTTGACCTTGCGGTTATGGTTAGCATTTAAGTGAACCAGTGGACCCAGGAGGTCTCTAGGGGCGAGTATGGTAGATGCAGAACGCGAGTGCGGCTTTGATTTCTGAAGCCCTAAGCTTCAATCGAAAAGGCTAAAACTTGTTTACTCGCTCTCCCCAAAAACTGCCAGCACCATCTGATGTTCACTAAATTTACTCTTTAATCCTCATTCTAATCCTGTAATTCTCCGAATCCCTTTCATTTTTTTTTTTTTTTTTTCCAATTCTTAGTCCTAATTATAGCTTTCCTTTTTTGCTAAGAAAATTTGTTCTACTCTTTTTCTCTCTGTTATTACTTACTGGCTCTGTTCTTCAGTGATGGTGTATTTCTTTGTTACATTTATTTTTCGAAGTGTTTTTTGAATTTTTTGAATTTTTTTTTTTTGTTAATTAGTTCTGAGAAGTGGGAATCTCACATTTTTCTTTTCTGGGTATTCTTTGTTCTCTGCTAATTTCAAATCTCATATTGTTATTCTAGTTACACGTTGCTTTGTGTAAGTGTTCGTTTGAAAGTTTCCGTTTTTATTTGTTATATGTTCTCCGAGAAGTGGATTTTGGCGTTTTACTCTTCTGGGCATTCTTTGTTGTCGGCTAATTCTTGTAATGCACTTTAATATTCTATGCAGGATCTCTTGTTTGAAAGTTCCAGTCTTGAGGGTTATATGTATCTCTGGAGTGGGTTTTTGGCATTTCATTCTTCTGAGTGTTCTTTGTTCTATTCGAATTAGCACTTGTCATATTGGTATTGCATTTCTTGTAGTTTTAAAGGATTTTGCATGAAAACTTCGTAATTTTTTTACTGTGAACTGAATATGTGAAGTGGGTGTTAGGCATTTCATTCTTCCAGGTACTTTTTGTTTGCCGCCAATTTCATTCTTGTAGTTTTGGTATTGCATTGATGTACCTTCTTTTTTTTTTTTTTAATCTGAAACTTTGAATTTTGCTGTTATAGGAATATTCGAAGTGGTTTTTTTTTTTTTTTTTTTGCATTTCCTTCTTCTGGTTTTGCTTCTTCACCAGTTTTAACTTGTGATCTTCATTATTGCACCTAACATGATGTTCCAGTTGCTTGTTAAAGTAGAACTCAGGTTTTGCATGCCAGTTACATCAATCCATTATTTTTTTGCTTTTGGTTTTAAATCATTTCCAAGTGGCAGAGGCTATAGCACATAGCCAATTTTGAAACAACCAATTTTAAGTACTAAATGTCTTACTTATCAAAAAAAAAAAAAAAAGTACTAAATGTCTTCTTTTCAGTAAGCTTGATTCTTGACGAGGATGTTAGGGATTATTATTATTTTTTCTAAATATTTTAAGTTCTTTGTTCCCTAATTGCAGTGTACTATTAGTACTATTGTACAGATGATAATAATTGAACGTAATTTTCATCTTCTTGTATTATGTTGATCTGGCTCATAATACTCTTGATGATTTCAGTTGTGATCTCATCGCCCATCTCAGTGATCATCATAGCTTAGTTTTTAGGTGGATCATATCATACAGCGATTCCGACTCTCTGGTGGAGTGAAACTTTTAGAACTAGGAGTTAGCAGTGGAAGTTGTGAAGATGAAAAACTTTTGCGGAAATTGACAAACCCATTCAGCTGGTGTAAGGAATTGCATATAATTTATAAATTACTCAAAATAATGAATATCTAAAATAGTTTGTTGATTAAATTTGATAAATGTGCAATTTTCGGCATGACAAATAGGTTAGATCTCCTTTCAGATTTCAGAAAATAGAAGCTTTGGAAGATTTTTGACATTAGTACACTAACCACCCCTGCGTCTGTCTCTATGTCTTCAACAGGTTGCAGGGTTATATAGTTCATTACGTTCAAGTTATAAAGAGGATTGTAAGTGTGCTACATGTGATTCTTGTTTAAGATCTACTCTAAAAAATCTGGTTTGTTAACATCTCAAAGAACTTATTTGAACTAGTTCTCTCTGTTCACTTTAGGATTGATCTGATTTTTTTTTTACTATAACTAAATAGTCTTGTGCTGATCAATTGATTATCTTGGAGAAATAGGTAGATATATACTAAATGCAGCACTTGTCAGAGCTGTCTCTTAAACAGGTGAATTTTCCTTTTGTCTCTCGGAAGGTGAGGTTTTTGGGTCTTTTTTTTTTGGGGTTGGTGGGGTTTGGGAGGTGGTTGTCACATTCCCCAATCCTGTTGAAGGCCAAATTTGATCTCAAATATCCAATGCAAATCCTCGTGTCTCCACCAGTCAGCTAGCTGCCAAACAGTATCTTTGAAATATGTGTGATCTTCCATGGTAGATGGACATATCAGCATACAAAGTTCCTGTGTCGCACATTACATCATGTGAGATGTGGTAATGCGTCTAATCTGCTTGCTATGTTATTACCCAATAAATGTTCTAAGAAAGGAAGAAATTCTTGATTTGGTGTAAGACCCCTATCGTTCTAGATGTGCTTCTTTGTGCAATGATATCTGAATATGCATCAAATTGTTTATTTTGGACATTTGTTGGGTTTAAACATTGCCCTAGGAAGTATAAGAAGAAACATCGGACACTACTAATTGATCTGTGTCCCTATGTGAGGTTTGAATTGTTGCTGACCCATAGAACGGTCAGGCGATCGTAGATTGGCTTGATCCCAAGAATATTCATGACATTCGCAATTTTCACTGGCCCACCACCTTTTATTGTTGATTCATTAAAGGGTCTCGTACCATTCTGTGTCCCATAATAGACTGTATGAAGCAAGGTGAATTGATGTGGGCAAGTGTTGCAACCGAGGCATTTGGGGAGATTAAAAAGAGAATGACTTCAGCCCCAGTCATGCAACTCCTAAAGTTCACGTAAGTATTCGAGGTGGAGTGCATTGCATTGGGCATTGGTATAGGTGGAGTACTTAGTGAGGAGCATCACCTGGTAGCCTATTTTAGTGAAAAACTGAATGGGGCCAAACAAAAGAATTTAACCTATGACAATATGTGGTAGTGCAAGCCTTATGCCACTGGCACCATTATTTAGTACCATAGGAGTTTGTCCTCTACTTGGACCATGAGGCCTTATGTTAGCTCAATTCCCATAAGAAACTTAATTGTAGGCATGATCGTCCAGTCGAGTTCTTGCAAGCCTAGTCATTTGTGTTGAAGCATAAGTCAGAAATTGAGAAGGTGGCAGATGCATGTAGTGGTCGAGTCACTTTACTGTGCATGATGAGTTTCAATATTATGGGTTTGAAAGACTCAAAGAGGATTATGAGTTGTGTCCTGATTTTAGAGAGGTATGCATAGCCGTAGAAGATGGACAATGCCCTATGCGGATGACACCTCCAAGATGGATATTTATTCTAAGCCAACAAACTTTGCATCTTGCAGACGTCAGTTTGAGATTTCTTAATTTGAGAGATTCACACGGGAGGCCTCTTGGGACACTTTGTTCGTAATATGATTATAAAGGAAGTGGAGCACCAGTTTTATTGGCCAAGCCTGAAAGAGTTGTTGCTAAATTGATTGGTCATTTTCGCACATGCCAGTTGGCCAAGCACATATAGCAGAACATTAGCCTTTACACTCCTCTCCCTGTGCCAAACTGCCTTTGGCAGGATGTATGGATTTTGTGCATGGCTTTCTGTGTACTTTAAAGAAGCACGATTCCATCTTTGTGGTACTGGGCCAAGATGACCCACTTCATTCCATGTGCCAAGACCTCATACGCTTCTAAAGCTGCAAAGCTCTATTTTGACGAGATTGTCAAACTATAGTCTTGGGAGGACCATAGTATCTGATAATGACGTTGGATTCATGAGTTATTTCTGGAAAATCCTTTGGCACATGGTTGGGATAAAATTGAAGTTCTCCACTTCCTTCCATCCCTAGATAGATGGCCAAACTAAAGTGGTCAATCTAATCTAGGAGATCTTTTAAGATGCCTGGTGGGTGACCACAATAGGGAGCTGGGATTGATTCTCCCAACAACCCAATTTGCTTCAAAAAGTTCTGTCAGCCGGTCTATAGGCATGAGTCCTTTTGAAGTCGTCCATGGTTATAACCTTAGAAACCTTTAGACCTTCTCCAGATGTCTCCACATGGTAGGATTATTGAGTCAGCTGAAGCATTTGCACATGTTCAGGACTTGCATAATAAGATCAATAAGTAAATTCAAGCAAGTAATGCCCAATACAAACTTCAAGCTGATTTACATAGGCAGCACATTGCACTTAACATAGGAGATTATGTCATGGTCCTGATTAGACCTGAACAGTTCCCACCTAGGTCCATTTGAAAATTGCAAGCTTGTAGTGCTGGGCCATTCAAAGTGTTGCAGAGGGTTGGACCCGATGTGTATGTCATTGACATCCCACCCGACTATGGTATTAGCTCCACATTTAATGTAAACGATCTAGTTGCCTTGCTTTAGTATGGTACTGCTGATGTATATTTGGATCATGATTGTAATGCTGTAAGTTCAAGGACTTTGATTAGGTTAACACATCTAGTGATTATTTGCTCTCACTCTCTCTCAGCAAAACTGGAATTAATTTAATATATGGCTGGGTTTTCTTTATATATATATTTTTAAAATGATTCTGAATGATTGTTGTTCATTTTTTATCCACATGTTTATTTGGTTAAAATGCTCTCTTTTTTTTTTTTTTTTTTTTTTTTTGCTAGTAATAAGTTTCTACTTTTTTTAAATCTTTACATATTTTATTTTGTTTGATTTGAATAATTCTAGGTGGCCTACTTATGTCCTACAAAGAATGATGTGGCTATGATCAAATGATGATTTTAATAGCCACATCATTCTTAGTAGGGCACAAGTAGGCCACCTAGAAGTACTCGTTTGATTTACATATGAAATATATTAATTCTGGAGCTTTTAGATGGCTTTGGATTATTCTTTAATTTACTTCTAACAGTTGCACATTTTCTTCTTCACTTCTCAGGTACATATGTGAATAGTTTGATTTCCGAAAGAAAATAGAAATAAACGTTCTTTATGGGGATAGATCTTGAGCAGCCTTCAGGAGAATACCATATGGAAGAAAATAGGTCCAATGTGAATGTTAATATGGAGGATGGTGGAGATGAAGGGCATGATAGAGATGGATCGAACATAGTTACTCCTTGTGTTACTGGAAATGATAAGGAAAACACAGGACCAAATGTAAATGGAAGAATATCAGATGGTAGAAACAAGGGGCATGCTGGAGAAGGAATAAACTTGAATTCTTGCAAAAGCTTGGAGCCTCATGATGGAATGGAATTTGAATCTAAGGAGGAAGCTTTTTCATTCTATAAAGAATATGCCAAGTCTGTGGGATTTGCTGCTGTAATAAAGGCTAGCCGTCGATCCAGAATATCCGGAAAATTTATTGATGCAAAATTTGCATGTACTAGATATGGAAGCAAGCGAGAACGAAAAACAGATGAAACCATGGAACCTGTTCCAAATATTGACAGTGCAACAAATGTTCCTGTAAAAAGAAGACGAGGTAGAATTAATCTATCTTGGACAAAAACAGATTGCAAGGCCTGCATGCATGTTAAGAAAAGGCAAGATGGTAGATGGATTATCTGTAGTTTCATAAAGGACCATAACCATGAAATTTTTCCAGACCAAGCCTATTATTTTCGGGGTCATAGGAATTTAGATCTAGATGGTAGTAACGTTGATGCCTTGCATGCTATCCGGGCAAGAACAAAAAAGATGTATGTTACAATGTCTAGGCAATCTGGTGGCTACAAGAAAGTTGACAAGCAGAAAGGCGGCATCACAAATCAATTAGATAGTGGAAAGCACTTGGATTTAGAAGAAGGAGATGCTCAAGTTATGCTTGAGCAGTTCATGTATATGCAAGAAGAGAATCCTAACTTCTTTTATGCAATAGATCTAAATGAAGAGCAGCGTCTGAGAAATGTTTTCTGGGTCGACGCAAAAGGCAGGCTTGATTATGGCAGTTTTGGTGATGTAGTTTTTTTTGACACCACCCATATCAAGAGTGAATACAAATTGCCGTTTGCTCCCTTTATTGGTGTGAACCATCATTTTCAGTTCCTTTCGCTTGGGTGTGCATTATTGTCCGAAGAGACTAAATCAACATATGTTTGGTTGATGCGGGCTTGGCTTAGAGCAATGGGTGGACGGGCTCCTAGAGTGATATTGTCTGACCAAGACAAAGCCCTGAAAGAAGCTATTGCAGAGGTCTTTCCTGATTCTCGTCATTGTTTTTGTTTGTGGCATATACTGAGCAAAATTAATGAGAAGCTCAGTTATGTAATAAGGCAACATGAAAATTTTATGACTAAATTTGACAAATGCATTTTTAAGTCTTGGACAGATGAACAGTTTGAAAGGAGATGGTGGAAGATGGTTGATAAATTCAATTTAAGAAATGACATATGGTTTCAATCTTTGTATGAAGATCGTGGACGATGGATACCTACATATATGAAAGACATTTTTTTGGCAGGTATGTCTACAACCCAACGATCAGAAAGCATAAACTGTTTCTTTGACAAATACATGCAAAGGAAAACTACATTGAAGGAGTTCTTAGAGCAGTATAAAGCGATTATAAGGGAAAAGTGTGAAGAGGAAGCAAAAGCAGATTTTGAAAGTTGGCATAAGCAACCAGGTTTGAAATCTCCATCACCTTTTGGGAAACAATTGGCAACTTCGTACACACATGCGATATTCAGGAAATTCCAGAATGAGGTTTTGGGAGTAGTTGCTTGTCATCCAAGAAAAGAAAGTGAAGATGGAGCAACCAAAACTTTTAGGGTTCAAGATTTTGAAGAGAATCAAGATTTTATTGTGGTGTGGAATGAAACAACGTCAGATATATCTTGCTTGTGCCGTTTATTTGAATTCAGTGGTTTCCTTTGTAGGCATGTAATGATTGTTCTGCAAATGTCTGGTGTACACAGCATTCCATCTCAGTATGTATTGAAACGTTGGACAAAAGATGCAAAGAGTAGACAAACAACAAGGGAAGTTTCAGTTGTTGAGTGTAGGGTTCAACGCTACAATGATTTATGTCAACGGGCCTTTAAGTTGGGTGATGAAGCATCTTTATCCTCAGAGACTTACAATATTGCGTTGAAGGCACTCGAAGAAGCTTTGAGAAAGTGTGAGTGTGTAAATAACTCAATTCAGAGTGTAATAGAACCAAGCTCACCATCAATTCGTGGTCCTCAAGGAGTTGAAGAAGTGAACCAAACTAGCAGCTCTAGCAAGACAAATAAAAAAAACAGTGCATCCAAAAAACGACAGGTTAGTTAAGTTTTTGGTGGTTATTAATTTAATCTTGAAACTTTATTATGAATTTTTGTAAATGTATTTTTTATTTGAGCAGGTTTTTTTTTGTAATTTTAGGTACATTCAGAGCCAGAGGTCATATCAATTGGAACCCATGACAACTGGCAACCAGTGGTTCGTAATGTCATTGTTTAGACTAGCTCATTTTATCTAAAGAAATGCAGGTTCTGGTATTAAATTTTAAAGGAGCATCTTGATGTGGGTTCCATACTTGTTGTAGGGACACACGAATTTACGAGCACACGTGCTTGATATGTCGTATGAATCGCAAGAGAGCATGCAAGACATGGTATGATGTGGTTTAAATCTACCATTATGCATGTAACAGGAAGACATTCTTGTTTTCAACACTACTCATTTGACTATGACTGTCACTTAGCATTAGAGTTTTTTCATTTGTTTCCATATATTTATTATAGGAACAACTGAACTCAAGGGCTGCCTTTGATGGCTATTTTGGCACTCAACAAATCGTGCAGGGAATGGTAAGATCCTACTTTTATTTGTTATTGGTTTATTTATTTACCTTATTATTACCATAATAGTATGGAGTTCCATCAAGGAACCATAGATAAGTATTTCCAACAGCATAACTTTTATGTTTATCAATAATTTCTTTTACCCATCTTTTGCTTCTCATAGGGACAATTAAACTCAATAGTTCCAAGTCGCGATGAATATTACAGCAACCAACATAACATGCAAGGGCTGGTAATCGATATTTGACTAATTGATTTTTTGGATATTGTTTTGTTATGTCTATAAATGCAATACCTAAATTGGGCTCTTATTTTTTGTTGTAGGGACAACTGAACTCAATTGCACCTATCCATGATGGCCATTACCTCACTCAACAAAGGTTGCATGGGATGGTATGGCGTTCTATCATGTTAGTTGTAGTTTTGTTGGCTTTTGAGTATTAAGGGTTTTCGATGTTCTACGAGGCTTTTGTTTAGGTTGGGTCAGTGGCATGTTGCGCCTTTCTTGTATACTGCGTGTGTACACAGGGGCGTCTTATGCTTTTTTTAATATAATTTGCGTTACTTATTAAAAAAAAAAAAGTTATAGTTTTGTTGGCTGATATATTTTGATGACGTGGAACACCTTCAAGGTAGAGCCACATCGTGACCCAACTGTTGCGGCAACTGTTGGGTAAACTACAGATACATGATCCCGCCCGCAAGAACTGTGTATCGGTTAAGTGAGGACTTGAACAACTAATCTCGTGATATTAACCAAATGAGTCGATTATTGTTGTTGACCCATGCGGGCTTTTGTTGGCTTGATATATATGTCAAGGAAGTCATCTAAAAATAAAAGAAAGAGGACAATTCACATTTCTCTGGGCCATTTGTGTTATGGATACCTTGATATACCCCAAAGATTTTGGGGATCCTTGGATTATTAGTATTGTTGATTATCAAAACCTTGCTACTATGTGTTTAATAAATAATGATACTCTGTTTCATGCAGGGGCAGTTGCATTTCAGACCACAAACTACACAGACTTGTTTTGATGTGCAGGATAGTTTGCAAGATATGGTACTTAACATCATCATTAGGATTTTTCTAGCTTTTTGCTTTCCATGGATTTACTTAAATTATTGTTGATTACCCTTCTTGTTCCAGGACCAGTCTCACATGGGACCCTCACAGCTGCATGGCATGGCATCGAAACATATCCATGCAAAACACCTCTCTCGTTAATAGCTTTCTGATAAAGGTTGGTGATAATAATTTGTGTTATTATTATCTGCTTTATTTTATTTTTTTTGTTGGTAACTTGTCAATGAGTTTTAATGATAATATTCTGTTACTTTCACAGGTGGAGATGAATTATCTCATTGTAGAGTACAAGCCAACGACAACGAACTTTTGTTTTTTGTTTTTTGTTTTTTTCCTGCATTGACATTGGTAATTATAATGCCAGATGGACAATTCTTAATTATTTTATCCGCTTAAATATATGTGAAAATACCATAACCTAGAAACACCGATCGATGTTCTCTCAATAGGACTTAAAAAAATCTTGTGAGAAGCACTTGCTATTAAATTCTCTGTAAGTGCCTGTAGTTGGCCGGCCACCTTACCTAAACCAATCATTATATGGGTCCCGGCAATTGCTCTTCTATCATAGTCTACTATATATTATGAAATTAAATATTCTTGCATTTATTGCTATTTTACCGTTCATTCTAGTTTTACTATATCTCATGGAATCTGTAGGTATATGTGGGATTTTAACAATTTTACTCTTATAATTTTAAAAATATATGCAAAATGAATGAATGAATTTGGATAGTTAATATGAGAGAAGATATATGAGTTTTACTTGTTCGAGTAGGTAGTCAGACAGTTTAAAATTTATTTAAGCAGGTGAATCTCATATATATTCTCTTATATTAACTGTTCAAATTATAGTGAATCCGAATCTAATTCAAAGCTGCTCAACTTCCCTAACTAGCTTCTGCACATTTTTTTTCTAATGACCTGTTAGTACGATGAATCCCATAATCAAAACAAACAATTAGAAAAAAACAAATTATGTAAAATATATTTTAAAAAAAACGTACAAAAAAAAATGTAAAATATGAAAGCACACTTTGTTATAGTTTCTTAAATATGGAATCAAAGAATTATCCTATTTTTTTTTTTGAAAGAAGAATTTGGAATGATGTATATGTCGGCTTCAATTAGATAACGATTACAACCTAAGATTAGGATTAACGGTCACCATCTCCCTAACTGGCCATCAACAACTCTTGTCTCCCATCAATGAGAAAAAAAAGTTCAACAACTATCTATCAACTTTTTGGTTCAACTCCTCCCTCTCTCTCATATTTTTTCATAGCCTAGGATTAGGATTAACAGTAATCTCGATTCTGATTGGTCAGTGCTCGACCCCACACTTAAATTAACTCAAGAAGATCAAATTTTTCTGAAGGAAATTTCTTGGTGCTTGCCAGCAAGAAAATAATGATTATCTGGGCAATTTCAAACAAAGAAAAATAAAATAAAAAGGACAACATATTTCTAATCCAAAGCATTCTAAATTTCAAATTCGTACAAGAATGGCTGTTTGGATACAAGCAATGGGAGTGTATTTGGATTGGATTAGAAGGAAATTACTGTAGTTTCCACTAGTGTACTAAAGCCTTGTTTGGTTTCCAATTTCTTTTTGTTTTTGTTTTAAGCAGAAATTCATATGCAATTATGTGAAAAAAATTCTAAGTTTTACCCCGTTGTTTTTGTTTTTCCCATGAAATCCATTAAGTACAAATTTCAAGCACTTAAAACATTAATTATAGGAGGAATGCTAGGCTTACAAAAAAATTTTACACAAAAACTTTTATAAACTGATGTGGCACAACATGATTGAATATATGATAAGTTCAAATTTTGAAAAACCTAATCATATTGTGCCACACCAGATAGTAAAAATTTTTCTGTAAAATTTGTTTGTAAGCCTAACACTCCTCTAATTATAGACAGGGCGAACCAACATAGGTTCTAATTTTTTATTTTATTTTTTAAAAAAATTCTATAGAAATACTATTTCTTATATTGTGCCCTGTCAAATGTTTAATTTTTCACCCTCATATGACATGTCTACTATTATGTCAAATATTTTTAATTTTAAACTTGGGATGCGTCTTGAACGCGCTTACTGTTTGGAAGCAAAACATCATTTTTAAAAACACACAAATACACTGATTTAATATGAAATTGAATTTAAAACTTGCCTATTTTTATTTCACATAAACACGAATGTGCACACACATAAAGAGACTATATATATATATATATCTTCGGACCCCCCAAATACAAAATCCTGATTATAAACTCCTTCTCCAGGCTTTGTTGCCTTAATGCACAAGTCATTATATTAGGTTGAATTACATGAACTTTGCAAATACTTTCTTTTTTGTTTTTTTTGTTTTTGGTTTTTCCATTATCACACCTTAATACAATAAATATTAATTTCTTAATGCAATAAATATTTACCTAACATATCTTAAGACATAGACTTATATTCTGTTGTACACACTATGCTCAAGCAAGATCCAACGAGGCAAGATTTGAGTGCTTAATTTCTTTGTTGATTGACGAAAGCACCTTTACAAATATGTTATGGCAATAATGAAGTGCTGCCATGGCCCAATCAAAAAATGAGCACATGTTAAGAATTTGTTGGGGGTAAGCATGAGAGAAGAAGAATCCATTAAGCAAAGAGAAAAAGCATGAGTAGGTGAAACCTAACGAGCTTAAAATTATGGAGTAGTTGTTGAAGAACTTCCAACTTTCTCTTATTTAATCCATAATCATTGAAGACTTGCTGTGTTTTCTTTGACTCAAACACTGCCCTGTTCAACAGCTTTTATCTATAAATACACAGGTTTTCCATGCAAGATTTATCACCCATCACCATTAAAGCAAAATATTAGATATGATGAAAGGAGTCCATTTCCTTGCAATTGTGGCTCTCTTGTCCCTCACATCCTCCCTTGTCTCTGCCTATGATCCCAGCCCTCTTCAAGACATTTGTGTAGCAATTGATGATCCCAAGTCTGCTGGTATATATATACATATATAGTTTTTACTTATTTATTTATCAAGCTTCTGCATATATATATATAATGGTTCTGATCATGTTAAGTATTAAAGCTCATTACATTCTGCTTAGAAGCAAGATTGTTAGTTGTATGGCATCTTAGAAACTGTTATTATGAATGTGTCACTTTTCTTTTTCTTTTAGTACTGACAAAGATTTCTTTCTTGCAGTGTTTGTGAATGGAAAATTCTGCAAGAATTTTACGGTTGCCAATGCCGATGATTTCTTCTTCCAAGGGCTTCAGATTCCTAGAAATACGGCCAATCCACTTGGGTCGAATGTTACTCTTGTGACTGTGGACCTGATTCCAGGCCTCAACACTTTAGGGTTATCCATAGTTCGCATTGACTATGCACCATATGGCGTAAACCCTCCCCACACTCACCCTCGTGCCTCTGAGATTCTAATAGTCATAGAGGGTACTTTGTACGTTGGTTTTGTCACATCCAACCCGGAAAACCGTCTTTTCTCCAAAGTTCTAAACAAGGGAGATGTGTTTGTGTTTCCAATTGGTCTCATTCACTTCCAGTTCAACGTGGGGCACACCAATGCTGTAGCCTTTTCTGGTCTAAGCAGCCAAAATCCAGGTGTTATAACGATAGCAAACGCTGTTTTCGGATCCAATCCTCCTATCAATCCTAATGTTCTCGCCAAGGCCTTCCAACTTGACCTGAAGACTATTGAATATCTTCAGAAAACGTTCTAATTAATGGAACAACAACTAAGAAACTTATGGAACTGTTATGGCCTTCATCTTTTAGGCATGTTAGCCTCATTCCATCGTATTGATAATAGAATAAAAAGTTGCCTATGTAACTCTCTCTAGGTGGAGTTGAGGTATAATATAATATTGGTGTTTGTCGAGAACCTCTCTCTCTCTAAGTAAAACACATAAAGATATGGATGCAAGACAGAAGGGACTTGCCAACAAAATAGATCAAAACAACAAATTAAAATACTTCTCTTGTTAATTCAGTGTTTCACCGAAATAATGAAGAGAAGGGGTTGAACCAGAGTCTCACTGCGGTGATGACTGGAGGCGGTCGGCAACGGTGACCGGAGATATGCCTAATTAAATAACAATATACTAAAATGAAGGCCAACAATATGGTGGAAAAAGTCAACTACGGGATGAAATAAAAGTCAACTATGAGCCATAAATGAGGTCAATTATGGGCCTTAAATGCAAAGAACGAACACCAGTTCTTTTTCTTTCAACTGATGTTTTTTTTTTACCAGCCACAAAATTAGAAGAGAACGAACACCCATTAATTCTACACAATAAAAGGTCTAATCAACTCCTCATTGTATTATGGAGTACATACTTACCATCATATATCGGCAAGAGATTGAGCACTACAGGAAAATAATCATAGTGAGAGACAAAACGATAAGAGAATAAAATAAAAAAAATAAAATTGAAATTCACACGATCCAAACTAGTGTTAGCCTATAGCTTTGGTAAATGAAAGAAAAGATAATACAGAAAGAATTACAGACAAAACGGAATAGAGAAAATAAACGTAAGGTCCAAAGGGCTACATTTTGCTCTTATTCCTTGATTATGTTGCGATGAGAAGACTCCTATTTCTAGGAGAATTGAGGCAGACATGTACTATCAAATCAATTAAATTTGATTACCATAAAAATCTGATTACAATTAAATCTTTGAAATTAATACAATCAAATTCTTTAATATCAGATTTGATGTCACGTCTAGCTAAAATAACTACAATTGATCTTCCACACCTATCTTTTTAGTTAGAAAAAAAGAAAAGAAAAGAAAAGAGCTTAAAAATATGGTCATGGAGAGACTTAGTTTTTTGAACCTCACTACAAAAAATGGGCATTTTCTGACGTATGCTACAGTATAAAATTTTTGCCACCTCAGCAATTTCCTGATGTTTTATATATAAAATCTCAGGGAAATTTTTTCTGACATGTGAATAGTAACACGTCAGAATTTTCTGACGTGTTACTATTCACACGTCGGAAAAAATTGACGTGTAAAATACATCAACGTTGGGAGGTTTATTCATTTTCTTAAAAATAAAAATTCATAAAATTGCTGACGTGGTGGGACTTACCACGTCAGAAAAATTCTGACGTGGCGATTTTTCTGACGTGGCATAACGCCACGTCAGAATTTTCTGACGTGGTATATCGCTACGTCAGAAAGCTTTGATGTGGCGTTGTACCACGTCATCCTTTTCTGGCGTGGTGATATGCCACGTCAGCATTTTCTGACGTGGCACAACGCCACGTCAGACTAATTATATATATTTATATATATTGTATATAAAATTATAATTGCTTTTATATTATTATAATTGCTTTTATCAGATATTTAAATATAATTATCAGATTATTATAGCTAGAATTAGACCTATATATAATATTATTGGTAGGTATAATTATATATATAAATAAATAAATATATAGCATTCTTGACGGGCCATGTTTGGCACGTCAGGATTTACTGACGTGCCAAACACGGGACGTCAGGAAAGGGACACGTGCGCTCCGAACCGCGCGCCGCGCGTCCCATCCGGAGGCCAGCGCGCCATGCCTCTTAATTAAGAGGCCTGGCTCGCGAGTTTTGAATTTTTTTTTTTTTCTTTTCCCCCAGCTGGCCAGCTGGAGGCACTTCCACTAGAACACGTACTAGTGTATGTACGTGTTCTCTCTCTCTGTTCGATCGTCTCTCTCTGTTCTCCCAATATTGCAACCTTGTATTCCTCTGTCTTTCTTTCTTTCTTCCGAGCGCCATTGCTGAACTTGGGGAATTTTTTTTTTCTTCTACCCAAAGTCTTCCTTTATTAAGCTGAGCATTTTTTTCTCTTCTCCACCGGGTACTCTCTCTCGTGTAAGCTATATATATTCACGATTGCACTGTTACAAAAAAACGCCCGCAGCGCATTTTCTGAACCCGCTGCCCGTCGTCCTCTCTAGCTACCTCCATTTTTAGCTCCTACACGAGCTCCTCACAGGTATATATATATATGTACATTCATCCTTGTACTTATTTATTTGTTTGGTTTGGATTTGGTGTTTGCATGCTAGGTTGGGTGATGTTTGTGCTAATCTCGTATAATATTTTGAATTTGATATATATATTTACATGAGGATTAATATAATGCTAGCTTCACTCCATATATATGAATTAATTTCGTTTTTGAATATATATAGCTTACTCTCTCGTTAATTACTAGTACTCCCTGCTATATATATATATATGGCCGTATATATACTCCCTGCCCATAAATTCCGAGTATTAATGTTATAAAAGAAAGATGCAAGTTAAAGGAAAGGAGATAAACCTATGAGATCAATTCATAAGGATAAGGTTTCAGCCTAAATGAACATTGATATCAAGAATTCATAACTTTCCAAATACAGTATTAAAAATTACTTTTAAGGGGGTCTATGAGTAATATACCTCATGAAAATCAATATTCCATGCATTGACGGTGATAGTAATTCTTGTGACAACCTAATTGAGGATCAATCAATTAGTGCCTTTTTTTGTTGTTGAGGAAACTATACATCTTAGCTTAAATCAGTGACTTTAGATTTTGATTTGAAAGGATGGACCACAAATAGGACTTAGAAAGAGTTATTAGTTTATGCTCAAAAGCCAAAGCTCTCGACTTCACGATTGCCATCAATTGCAAGAATATGCCGCGGTTATCTACCTAATTGAAGGAAAAAAAACAACGTACGAAAACTCATGACATCTTTTTCCACTGGAGCTCTATCACTACATGGTCAAATGGTTTAATCAACGTATCAACTATATATGCATGAGATATCTTAGTCAAGCATCCATGTGTACTAGAGCTCACACAACACCAAGGAAGAAAACTGTCCATGTATACATGTATGTATACATGTATGGACTAAATAGATAAATTAGAAGTTAGGAGCCAGTCCTATCATCTATCAATCATAAACAATAAAATAAATTTTGGTCAGTCAACACCAAATACAAAGCAAGCCTCACAAAATGCAGAAAAAAAGAAAAAGAAAAAGAATTACATCCATAATATCAAAGACCACAACTAATAGATTTATCTCATTGCTAAAGGTAATTGAAATAACACTCCAATAGTTTTTTCTATTTTATTTTTCTTAGAGATTGTTTCTGCTTTTGATAAGTATTGTAGGATTAATCCTAAAATTATTGAATTCATTTTTTCCTATAAGATTGAACCCACCCCGGATTTATATATTTAAGATCTCTATATTTTGAGGGTTTCAAAATATAGGCTCCAATTATATAAGGAGAAAAAAATAATAATAACTTTTACCAAGTAGACACAATTTTTTTTTGGGGGGGGGGGAGTGATTTGAAATTATATATATTAATCAAAGAATAGAATATTATTTTTAAAAAAACTTTTATCATTTAGTAAACATAGGTTGAAAAAAGCAGAATAGAGGGTAGAGATTTTACATGGCCAGATACTAATCAAACATTTCAGAATCGAAAAAACATTTTGAGTTATAATTTGTTTAATAATAAAAACCACAAGTAAATACGCTTCACACAAACAATTATATTCTTATGGAACTAGACATATATAATCTACCTTTGTTTAACCTTAGGAGACTTCAAGTCTTATTGAAACACAAAGGAAACGACATAATGACGACCACTATTAAATAACCTTAAGCTTATTTAATTAGCATTTTCCTATTATTCCAACATTGCTTAATTAAGCTTGGAAACATGTTTATCTTTTAAATGAAATGTTTATATTAATTTATAATTGCTTTTTAGGTTAGCCATAAAATTTATATGTAGTTTGTGGAAACGATATATAATTAATTGAGTAACTAGTATATGTTTAAAATTTTAAAAGTGTGATTACTTTACATATATTTGTACCTATTTAATTATTTTAAAGACTAATTCGTTTCGCAACGTATTTTGCAGGGAGACATGAGTTATAGGGGAAAGAGAAAAGCACAGCGGCAACCAACCGTACGGTTGACATCCGCCGCCCATGATTTACATTCGTCCCCCCGGGCTAATATGGAGCCAGAAGGGTATAGACCGGTACTTCCACATCATGTGGAAGAGCGTACCGATGCAGGGTGGGACGTGGGATGTGGTGATGACATTCATGTAGATCCTCAGCGTTCTGATGTGGCAGAGCCAGGCACATCCACACCGTTCACGCTTGACTTCACGACGATGAGCGATATGGGGATCGTTTCCCATGGCCATTTCCAGCGGCACCCATACCCCAGTAGCGGAGTACATGTGGATGATAGTGATGAGACACAGCCCCCGGATAGCACTGAGGGTGATGAGGATGGTGTCGCGCATGACACGCGTTCCGATGATGCCGCTACACGCCCGTTGGCGGTGGATGAGGTTCGGGCGATAAGTAAGTACATGTGTTAAAATATCGGAATATGTATTTTATTTAATTTTAATATGTGGTTAGTTTAATTAAGTAACTAACTTGTTCAAATTCTTAATGTATTAGGTGTAGATCAAGATGGCATCACCCACTACCATATATTAAGTGTCAAGTCATGCCACAAGTTGTGGGAGATCCCGGATGGCCAGAGGATCGTGTGCGAGTATAACCCTGCGTGGCAGCCTGTGGGACAAAGTGCTTCCAAATTTAGACGGATGACCGGAGTGTTCGTTAGGAGCAGTACTTATGTCCGGATTAGCGACGAGTGGAAGAAGGTATCAGAGCGTAAGAAGGAAGATATTTGGGATGCATTGATGGTATGTTATAAGACAATTAATTATTGTATTTATGATAATGATTTATATATTCATATATTTATCTCAAATAGATGGACAATATTGTTAATGAATATATATATATATGTGTGAATATATGTAGAAGCACTTCTATATCCCACCTGACTGCGATATCGCGGCCATAAAACGGGACGCTTTCCTTGATATGCGAAACAAGCATACGACTTGGAGGTATGACTTGAAGCATAGTCTTCACATCACATCGGACGATACTCCGGCGACAGTGAAGGCTAGGGAAGGAGGACAATTATCCGCGTACAATAGAGAGGACGTGGATATATTATTGGAGAAATGGTGTACGACAGATAATCAAGTAAGTCACATTTTAGTGAGTTTTGTTTAGTTTTATTAAAATGAATGTGTTAGCCTAAAATATTAACAATGTTAATTGTGTAGGAATATGCTGCATATATGAAAGGAATCCGGTCGAAGAACAAGGAGCCTCACTGCACCGAATCAAAGAGCTATGCCAGGGCTACACATGAAGAAGTATGTTTTTTGATCAGATATATGTATGACTTATGTTGATTGTGTTTATGTTTTAATTTTTTACGTTTTATTTGTGTATGCAGTTCATAAATACCAGGATTCCGCCAACACGAGCGCAGTCTTACATCAACACACACGTGAAGAAGACTGGCAGATATCCAAATGACTTGGTCAAGGAAAGATGTGTACGCTACTAATAACCGATATGTTTTGGTTAATGTATATTTCTTTGTAATTTAATTTAATATTTATAATTGCTTTTGTTAATGTGTACTTTACAGGAGAGGATAAAGGAGTTGCTTCCCACTGATCCGGCTGCTACACAATCTGTCACCGAGGGCACTGTACTGTGGGCGCCCGACGATGCGTACGCACAGGGGATGGGCAATAAGCCGGAGTACGCAGGTCGGGTTCGCCAGGTTGGAGCAGGTATACTGCCTGTGCGCGGTAGGATCCACTCCTACTATAGACCAGTCGCGCCACGCTCACAACCTCCCGGGAGCTCTGGTGTCCCAGAAATGATAGAAACTGCACTACAAGCTGAGCGGGAGAAGCACAAGCAGGAGATGGATGCGCTGCTAGAGACACAGCGAGAGTAGGCAATGGCGCAGCAAGCTGAACGGGAGAGGCACAGGGCGGAGATAGCTGCGCTGTTAGATGCACAGCGAGTGGAGGTTGATCAACAGGTTGCTGTGTGGCTAGCTGAGACCCGGGCTAGTATGACCACTTTGTACGAGGCACGTTTTCGTCAACTCGAGCACATGTTGCAGTCAAGGTCCTCATCCGATACGACTCGAGTTAAAGATGTAACAGAAAAAGAATCTCCAGCCCGTTTGGTGGTGAAATCGTTAGTGGGGAGTGAACCAGGTAATGCAATTTGTTTTTTTTGCTTTGGGTTTTATTGAGTATATATATGTATGTATGAATTTTATGACGTTGCAAAATGTTTTGTTCTTCATTGGTTTGGTGATACATTAGGTTGGAATTAGTATTGTTTTTTATGCTATTAGTGTTGATAGCGACCTCGATAATGTTTGTTATTATTTCTACTACTAAACGTTAGCATTGTGTTTGTGTCTAATTTTAGAAGGAACTTATTTTCCAGTCGGAAGATATATATATAGATATTGCATTGATGATGATTTATAAGTGTACTTATTGCTTCCTGATAAGAAAGACACTTATTGCTTCTTGATTGATTGTTTTATAATCTCCAGGTATTGCGGAAAAGTTGTTGAATGAGGAAGCTATCGACCTAGATTGAGCCTTGTATGTGAGTTCGTAGTTGGTAAACATATTATATATTTTGTTATTGTTTAGTTGTGTGAAACAAAACAATATTTGCTCACAATAGTTATTGTTTGTATATGATTGACGTATTGACTGCATGTTTGTGATAGATATAATTATATCTATATGATAAATAGTAAGTTGCATTAAATGGATGTTTAGTCATACTTCGTTTGAGGTTTAATATATAGGTTAGGTCTCTTGTAACCATGTCAAGTTTGAGGTTTAATATATAGGTTGGGTCTCTTGTAACTATGTCAAGTTTGAGGTTTAATATATAGGTTGGGTCTCTTGTAACTATGTCAAGTTTGAGGTTTAATATTTCGTTCATGGTAAATCGCTAGTTTTGGTTAGACTAAGGGTTTTCGGGTTTGTCAACCGCTTACGTATGTATTGCCTGCATTTTACGATTCCGATCGAATGTTATTGTTTACTTTAATGATTTGTATGTGTTGTCTGAATTATGAGTTCCTCACTGTTGCTTTATAAGTGGTCAAAAATTATATAGGTGGATTGGAATATAAGAAGAATATATATGGCCATTTAGTATGTCAAGTTTAAGAAGTTATACATTCTTGAATCTGATTTATTAAGCTAGGCCATGGAGGAAGTTTATACTTTATTCAGTATTGTCTTACATAGGATAGAGTAGAGTAGAGTAGTTCTTTCTATTTGTAGAGTAACATCTTTCTTTGAATTTATTTCTTACCGCAGATTGTGAAGAAGCTTGTGGATGTTGTTGTCAGTATACATCAAACTATCTGGGAAACCTTTGGAAATAGCGGTATGAGGAGGTCATGGATGTTGTTGCCAAGTATGGTTGGACATATGACGTATTAGTTTGGTTTGATTTGATTTGATATGATTTTGATTTTGATTTTGTTTTCGATTTTGGTTTGACATATTGAATTGACTCAATGACCTATCAGTTATTCCATGCATGTCTCTATTTATTTCTGAGGAGTTGATAGATTTGAATGTCGAATTCTATTATATGTAACTGAATTTTTGGACATGTTATAATGGTTAATTTTATCATGCCATTTGTTTTTGTCCCTAGTACATCCTTAGGAAAGATGACATGAGAAAATTGATTTTTTTTGTACAAATTAAATTGAATTCAAGTAGGGAAATCTGGAGTAAATTGAATTGTATAAACTGTATATATTGAATTCTGGAATAAATTGAACTCAGGAAAGAAATTGGAAATTGCCAATTCAATTTGTACAGGAAAACGATGTTGGAACAAAAAAATTGTTTGTTGGAAAAAATAATCTGGAAACAATCCAGATTATTTGAAAATAATCAAGTGTGTTCCTGATTATTTCAAATGTGTTCCAAATTGGAAATGTTTCAGATTATGTGTTCCAGATTTTTTGATTATTCTAGTTTGATTGTTTGTTGATTATTCCAGAATATTTGCAAATGTTTCAAATAATCTGGAATTAATCTGAAAAATCTGTACACATTGAGAGAAAATAACAGTGAGAGAAAAATTTGTACACTGTAATGTTGTGTTTCCAGATTGTTTTCTCTGTTATGTTGGAACACAACATAACAGTGAGAGAAAACAATCTGGAAACAGGGATAGCAATCAGGGAAAGCAGGAAAAAAGCAGGAAAAAAAAAAAAAAGACCTAATTTTCTGACATGGCAGAAATGCCACGTCAGAAATTATGCTGAGGTGTCCAACTGCACCGTCAGAATTTTTCTAACGTGGCATAAATGCAACGTCAGAAAAAATTCCTGACGTGTGAGTGGGTAAAACGTCAGAAAATTCTGACGTTTTACTCACTCACACGTCAGGAATTTTTTTTTTCCTAACATTTATGTTTCTGACAATCGACACGCGTTAGAAACGACCCGTCAAAAAAATTTTCTGACGTGTCGGACACTAGAACACGTCAAAAAATGCCTGTCATAAAAAAATGGTTTTTTTGTAGTGCCTTCAAGCAACATTTAGAAATATATCTAGTGTCCTATAGGGGATTGTCTAACCAAAAATCAAAATTGTTGGGGATATAAATTACAGGTGCAACCGACTCAATCAACCTCTACATGGAAAGCAATTAGGGTATCGGATCACAATCATCTTTATAAAGAAAACAAATCAAAATCACTATTATGATCAGATCTTTTTCACATGAAAACTATACACTCTCGTGATCAATAGTGCAACTTACAAGGAAATTCACACGAGTAATGATATTAGTAGGACTAGAGTTTTCTTAAAGTCATCCCAAATACGATGTGACATTTAAAATCACAATTGAATTTGAGATGATCATTATTGAATTTGGATCTGTTGGTGATTTTAAATGCCACATCACATTTGAGATGACTCTAATCCTACTTATATCATTACTCAATTAACACCATATTGAAATCTATGCTATCTTATTGGGAAAAGAGTATCTCGCATAAAAGGGGTACGAAGACATAATTTCTTTCTCCCACGTGTTGGGATCTTGTACATCATACGCACAATAAAGTAATCCCATGGATCACATCAAGAAAATATAGGTTCATCATGCTACAAAAAATTAAAACAAGAAAAGAGCCCCTTGAATTTTCAGCCACTCCTTGGCTATGGGCAATTTTTGTTTTATTCTCTAAAGAAGACAGCTGTTTAGGGAATTTCTGGAGCTCCCCTCAATGATTGAAGATGACCAAGAGAGTGAATGACTGAGTGCATCTTATGCCTTACAGAAACGTCTATTTGTACGCTTGAGACTGCTTGGAGAAGAGGCATAAAACTTGTCTCCAAATAGTGGGGAATGTGGTTAGGAGTTAGAGATAAAACCCTAGCTACATACATAGTTAGGGGAATGTGCTTGAGATAGCCCCTTGTCACTTAGCTACATGCATAAGGTTAGGGTTTTATCCATAGTTCATGCGGCTCTTTTAGCTATGGAATGGGCTGGATTTTATTCTCTCTTACACGGTTCTACTAGTGTCTGACACTAGCCTATATTTTAAAAATAAAACATACAACCCAAATGAATAAATAAAAGCATGTCACCATTATCAATTACATCAGCTTGAAAAGGGACTCGAAGAGAAAAATAAAAACTAGCTTCAAATAAGCTTGTAAGATTTATCATCTTATGACCTGTCACAAGTTATTATTTAATTACAATTGATTCTATTAAATAATTGTAATTGCATTCTAGTTTATATTTTTGATTTAATCAATTATTCCCTTAAATAAAGTCATAATAAACTATTACTCTTAGATTCACTACATCTTATCCTTGAATACCCAATTTAGTCACATAATTATTCTCGTACATGTGAAATCTCATTTCACCATGTACATAAATATTTTAGTAACTCTTATCAATGCAATGACAAGAGACTGTGAATAATTATTCCATTAAATCTATTTCATGGGAAAAATCTAATCATCTTTAAATAAATGAATTTTATTCCTTCTTCATATTAATGTTCCCACAGTGCTACATGTGATCACTCAACACATCGAGAATTTTGATTGCAGTAAAGGTCTCACTCCTAAATGCATATAACACCCCCAAAATTTGAACCGATTAATTCAATTCATCTTGGAAAGGTTACTGACAATACCTCATGGCCAATTAACTAGTAACTAATTGGTGGTATTACCTATTAAACGTAACAAAGTAAAATAAGTGGAAAGCAAAATACATAGTGTGAGATTTCTATAATCATGACTATCTACAAGTACCATCAATTACAAACTCAGAGTGATAAGTGCTGAATATTGCACATTCAAGCCCTTTAAACTCGCATATGTTAATTTCTTAGCGTTGTTATTTGTTTGATTTTTTTTTTGTTTTTATGTTTCAAGGTTTTTAATGAAAGATGCAAGAAACTCCATTGAAAATTGGGCAAAAAGCACACTTTGGATGCATTTTGGAGACCTGGGATCAAGCCCACCTCAGCTAAGCTCGAGCGCACCTGCGTTCGAGCGCGCATGCAGAAGGGATCGAGTGCATCTGCGCTCGAGTGCCCACAACACTAAGCTCAAGCACACATGCTCTCAAGTGCACTCCTCTTGGGCTTGAGCGCACACGGCTTCCAGAATTCGAGAGAAGTCCTTTTCTACCTTGGAGTAGGTTTTCAGTCTCCCACTTGGACTGAGAGACTGATCTACGGTTTTCCTAGGGTTTTTAGGGTTCTTCTACTCCCTATAAATAGACCTCTAACCATTGAAGAAAAACACACTGCTACCTAGAGCAAAAAATCAGTAAATACTTATTGGAGGCTTGAAGAGTTGAAGAGAAGTAGATCATGGCAAGAGGCCATCTCAGCAACGTCATGAGCGGCTAAAACCCCTTGTGGGGTATTGATGTTTACCCATATCCAAGCACAATAGTTTCATTGTATCTTAATTTAGAGATTTTTAGTTTATACATGTTGGTTTTATAATCTAGAGGATTGCTACTTTTTGATATTATTCTTCATGTTTAAATGCAATTGTTCTTAATTTCAAAATCAATATTGGTGAAATTCTTATCTTGCCTTAAAAAGTCTTTTACTTTTATTGAACTCAAATCATTCTTATTTTCTATGATTATGGGGATGATGATTATACAACGGGTTTAAATGACATATGATCAAGTGGGTTAAATATGTCATACCTAGGGAAGAAGGATCGTACTACACCCTAGTTTAGTGTAATTTAGGTAGATGGTCTATGCTAACCGAAGATGGGTTATACTAATCCTTTGATTGTGTGTATCTTATTAAGGAATTATATAATCCATACCTACGGAAGACGAGTTGTACCGCATCTTAGTGGTTAGGTGGACGGTACATGCCAACCGAAGATGGATTAAATTTGTTCCTTAATACGATAATTTCTTTTTTATTATCATGCATAGAATGAATTTATTTGATTAAATATGGTTAACCATCGATGTACGGATAGCGGTGAAGTCAATACCCTACTCTCTCTCTCTCTCTCTCTTGCATTTAATTTTTTGCACTCTAGTCTAGAAAACCAAATCAGCAACTCTTTTCTTAAGTTACTTTTGATCTTGAAAACTTGATAACAATTCCTACGCAGTCCTTGAGGTTCGATACTCTTAATATACCCATATCCTACAAGGATTCATACTATTGCGAGTGGCAATTTATTATTGATGTATTTTGTTCTAAAAAGACCACATCATAGAGCTTCCAACAATATTCCAAGTAATTAACTAGACTTGGAAATGCGAGACATTCGCTTGGCGTCTTCACCTTAGCGAACTTTCTTACTATATACACAAGCAGCGTATTAAATCGCAAAGAACTGTGTAAGTCCATGACTTAATAAGCAAATAGTACTAGTTGAGTATACAATAAGCCTATAAGTGACACTTTATATCTTGGAATAATAAACATGAGTTTTCACAAATATACCATGTATTGTCTTCGTTATTATGCAATGTAATTTATTTTAAAGAAGTACGACCATAATTCTAGTAGCAACTACCGATATTTTGATCTAGAGAAATCATGTTATATTGGTATATATAGTAAATCATAGTTATCCTTTATATGGTATATCCAAGCCTTTAACCCATTTATGGTAGGGTTGGCGCTATCCCTTTTTCGAAGTAGGAAACTATATCAGTGCCCTGGATATCATACGCATATCGTTCATTCACTAGTAGTCGGACCTAGTCTAACATTGGGTGGCCCATGTTGCTAATGATGCACTATTGAACAACTACTGGCACATGAGCTCGGGGGTGGGCGTTGTGCCAAATACTACCTAAATTAATAGATAATAATTGGTATGTTTTAACTCGCAAGTGCACAAGATCAAAACAGTAGTATAGTGCAGCAAGTATGAGATCGTTCCCACGGAGATTGTTGATTTCGTTTAGAATTGATTAAAATATCAACTTTGTCACTCAATTGATATTATAAAAATAAATAAAGATAAAAGATTAAGAAAGGGCTTTGATATCCACCACTAATCATGCTCAAATAATATAACAATATGCCAATACTTTAATCATATTATGAATACCTAATGTTTGCCAACCTAAGGGTATGAGTGTATACTCTTTATGCTATAGATTTCCCTAAGCAATGAATTAAGCATGAATGTATACTCTAACTCTTTTCTTTCTTAAAGGATTTAGCATGGGTGTATACTAAGTTGTTTTTTAAGAAAACATAAATCTATAGAAATCGACAAACACACGGAACTTAGGGCATGGGTGTATACTCCCGGTTTTTCATGTTGATTAACCCATGAACCCGTGAGGAATTCTTTTGTCACTCTATTAAGCCCATGACTTGATCATCCAAACTGACTTAATTAACTAATACATACCACATGCATATAATGGCTAATCACACACATATGAGGAATTCAGTAAAACAGGAATTAATCAAGTTAAGCATCACAATATGATTATCACAAATGCGCCAATATTGAAATATTAAATAAACATAATTAGGGCTTCAATCTAGTCCTACTAAGTAGTTTAGTTACACATGAGTTTGATGTTAAACATCTTCATAAAATAAAATAAAGAGGAAAAGAATAAACCCGAAAACTTGAACTTGAAGTGTTCAAATTCTTCTCCTTCAAATTGTGTGTCTATTCTAAAGGCTTAAGAGTCTATTTATAGGCCTTAGGAACACTCTAGAAACCCTAAAAATCGTAGCTCTTGCGTTTTAGTTCGCCTAGGATTTTGAAGGAGGGAAAAAGAGGACTTTTCGGAATAGGGCGCTGTTGCCTGTACCTCACGCACGGGTGTGCTCGTTCCCAGCTCGTGTGTGATCGATCGCAAGACTGCGATCGATCTCCTGTGTTGGGCACTCGATCGCAAATGCGACCGAGCCTGCTTCTTGTGCGCACGAGCGTAAGGCTGCACTTGTCTTGGCTTGGACCCCTCTAGTAGTGCGCTTGAGCGCAGTAACCCTGCGATCGATCGCACTATCAGAACCTTTTGCTTGACTCAAATCTTTTAGCTTTTTCTCAATTTTTGTCCTTTAAGCCCGAGACTTCCAAAATTGCTTTCTTTTCTTCCAAAAGCCTACAAAAACATAGAAAACACATAAAAGAACTAAAATAGCACAAACTAACAAAATTAAGGACTTAACAAATATAAGTTAAGGGCTAAAATATGAATATTTTAGCACTTAACAATGGGTACTGGGGGAAAGGGGTGGAAACTGGTGATACACTAAATAATTACCCTAAGCCTATTCAAGTAACCTCTACATAAAAATAATTGGAGGACTACAAGCTTGCCAAGTGGCAAGAATCCAAGGGATTATTCCATTGAGGGACAACAAATCATTAGTATATGCCACATTCCATGTTGGTCCCTTTACCTTTGGCCGTTGCTTTACCATGTCCACTTACCATATTAAAGGCCCTATAAATGAAGACAATGGTCCTTATTACTAGGCACATCGTTCTCTCCTCTCCCACATTCTCTATTTAGCCTTCCCTCAAAGAAGTCTTTATTGACTTAAGTATTGAAGGCTCCACAACCTCGAGACTGGTAGTTTCAAGTAGCTTTCTAACTTATTTTGTAGGTGGCCCATCGCTAGTCTGAAAATATGCTTTAACACTTAAAATTTTAAAACATACGCATTCCCAAAAATCCCTAGCTGCAAATGTAATTCAAAGCTGCTCATTTGCCCTAACTAGCTTTGGTACAATTTGCCTAATGACTGGTTAGTGTAAAGTATCTCATAATCAAACAAACAGTAAGAAAAAGACGAGAATAAATTAAAGATAGAAATTATGTAAAATATAAAAGAAAAAGTACAAAAAATGTAATCTGAAACAAATGAAGAAGTCTAGTTGGGTATACTTAGTAGTTATGGTTGTTTGTTAAATAAGGAATCAAAGAATCATCCGATTTGGGGATCGATGATATGTTGGCTTCAATAAGATACAAGACTACAACCTAAAATTAGGATTAATAGTCACTGTCACCTACAGGCCCTCGACAACTCTCGTCTCCCCCAGAGAGAGAGAAAAAAAAAAAAAATTAAAAAAAAAAAATCAACAACTCTCAACTTTTTGGTACAACTCATTTTCATCTTTTTATTTTCTATTTTTTATTATTTTATTATTTTATTATTTTATTATTTTTAATTTCCTTTTTCCTCTTCTTCTTTCTCACGTTGGTAATCACCTTGATTTTAAGGGGTTTATATCGATCTGCACCCTTTATTAGAACTAAAAGATAGCGAAAAGAAAAGAATAAAAAAAATGATTTATATATCCAAGTGTGGAGACTCATGAGAGAACCAAGGTTCCCATGAATACCATGATCATATATAGCTTCTTGATTAGATTTTGGTGCATGACAGAAAGGAAAAAACATATTATCTGTGCGATTTTTCAACCAAAGAAAAATTAAAAAATAATAACAAATCAATTTCTGGATAGAACACGTAAACGATATATATGTATAAGAATTACTCCACATATTTGTTGTAATCCAAGCATTCTAAATTTCAAATTCTTACAAGAAAAGTTGCTTAGATACAAGGAATTAATGGACATATTTTTTTTTTTTGACATGTCCATACAAAGGGAAGGGGAGGGAGGATTCGAACTAGTGACCTCCGCTTTATGAGGCGTGATCTACAACCGATTGAACTATCTCTTAGGGACTTAATGGACATATTTTGATTGGATTGGAAGGAAATTACAGTAATTTCCACTAGTGTATGTACCAATTAAGTCTTTTTATTACTTCCATTAGTCCATGCGATAATGTTGTAGCGCAAGAAATATTGACTCCTTCTCAAGGCTTTATTACCGTAATGCAAGGAGACTTGAACTTTTCAAAGTCTCCATTGGGAGACCTATCACACCCTAAAGCAATAATTTTTTACTGTAATGCAGAAGTCACTCTATTATGTTGAATATTACTATAGTGATGTGCCGTGTTGAAAATTGACACGTTACCAATTGATGATGTGTCAATTTTCGGCACGTCACTAAAGTCTCGGTAGTGACACCCTGATTTTTGACCTGTCACACATGTCGCTACTGACATGTTACTAAACTTTAGTGACGTGTTAAGGCCTTTAACATATCACTAATGGGTAGTCAATAAAAATTAAGTTTTTTGTAGTGCTAGAACTTTTCAAAGTTGTTATTTATTTAATTTATTTTTTTTGTGGTTTTCCATTGGGAGACCAATCACTTTAACGCAATAAATTTTTACCTAACATAGCTTTAGACATCAACTTCCGTGAAAGGAAGATGCACTCAAAGACAAATATTGTATTAGGTGAAAAGAAAAAGAAAAGATTAAAAGAAAGTTGAATGCTTCCGTTCTCTTAAAAGAAAGTTTTTCATAAAAAAAGAAAATGTTATTGCATCTTCAGCAATCTAGATTTGAGAGCTTCCTCTGTTGATTGACCAAAGCACTTTCACAAATATGTTATGGCAATATTGAAAGTGCCATGGCCCAATCAAAAAATCAGCACTTGTCAAGAATTTCTAGAGGTAAGCGTGAGAAGAAGAAAAAAAAAAAAAGGAACATGAGAAGAAGAAACCTAACGAGGTTAACATTATGCAGTAGTTGTTGAAGAACTTCGTACTTGTGTTATTAAATCCATAACCACTGAAGACTTCGTGTGTTTACTTTGACACAACCATTGACGAGTTCAGCAGCTGTTGTCTATAAATAGAATGTTTACCATAGAAGGTTTCTCACCCATCACCAAAGCAACATTATAGAACAGAAGTTAAGCACAGCTTAGATATGATGAAAGGAGTCCATTTCCTTGCAATTGTTGCTCTCTTGTCACTGACATCCTCTCTTGTCTCTGCCGAGGATCCCAGCCCACTTCAGGACATTTGTGTTGCAATTGATGACCCCAAATCTGCCGGTATATATATATACACTAGCATTTAGTTATTTATTTATTTATTTATCAAGCTTTCGACATATATATACTAACAAAGATTTCTTAACTTCTTGCAGTATTCGTGAATGGGAAATTCTGCAAGGATTTTAAGCTTGCCGAGGCAAACGATTTCTTCTTCGAAGGGCTTCAAAATCCTGGAAATACAGAAAATCCAGTTGGGTCGAATGTTACTACTGTGAATGTGGACCAAATACGAGGCCTTAACACTCTAGGCATATCGTTGGCTCGCATTGACTTTGCACCATATGGAGAAAATCCTCCCCACATTCACCCCCGTGGCACTGAGATTCTAGTTGTCCTAGAGGGCTCTCTGTACGTTGGTTTTGTCACATCTAACCCGGAAAATCGTCTTTTCTCCAAAGTTCTAAACAAGGGAGATGTCTTTGTGTTCCCAATTGGTCTCATTCACTTTCAATTCAACACGGGACACACCAATGCTATAGCCTTTTCTGGTCTAAGCAGCCAAAATGCTGGTGTTATCACGATAGCAAACGCTGTTTTTGGATCCAACCCTCCTATCAACCCTGATGTTCTCGCCAAGGCCTTCCAACTTGACCAGAAGATTATTGAATATCTTCAGAAAACATTCTGATGGGTCAACTAGAAAAAACTTATGAAACGGCTGAGACCTTTGTCATTCAACCATGTTTAACTCATTCCATCATAATGATCGATAATAAAATAAATGGTTGCATATATATGTAACTCTTTCTAGCTAGAGTTGAGGTATAATATAATATCTCTCTCTCTCTCCATGCCCCGCCTCTCTCTCTCTCTCTCAAAATGAATGGACTAAATTACCAAAATGCTTGTTTATAAGGTACATCGTACATGGATGCCCTAGAAAAATGAGATCAATCATGAACATTAGCCCAATTACTCCAATCAACACCTAGAAGGGTAGTTGAATAGATGTTTACAAAATAACGTGGAATTTAAAACTTTAATCATCACACAATCAATTACCAAATATTTATGAGCTCAATAAAATAATCAACACAAGCATTTGGTGACAAGGTAAAAACCTTTGTAAAAAAGAACTTTTCAAAAGTAAAACTATTTCAGAGCAGTCAAACCCCAAAACTCATCCAATATAAAAGAATTCAATTATTATTAGGATGTACTAACAAAAATTTACCGTATATAGTAGCTCTAGAACCTTTGGGTACAATTGTTTCTTTCGAGCTTCCTCTTACAATCCCGAAACACCGGTGGTTGAAGGTTTTATCTGAAAAACATGGTTGTGTGGTTCAACAAAAATCTCTCTAAGAGATGAATGCTTTAGGAACAATAAAACCTTTCTTAGCACAAAGCTCTATGGCCTAAAGGTGTGTCTATGGACGTGCATGGAGAAGCCTTTTATAGACTTGAAAAACTTTGGTCTCCAAGCACACAATCGGATCCTTCATTTGATGTAATTTTTAAGTCGGTGTTCGAAGTGAACCATAAGCAGTTTGAGCGAGCATAGGGTTATATATGTCGAAACCAAGAATTTCTATAGTGGCGTGTTCGAACTAACTTAGAACGAGACTTGGGGACGAGCTATTCTTTGAATCGTGTGCCATTGCTAGGGTTGCTCGGTGTCGCCGCTGTGTTGCAACACTTTTTGAAATTTTTATAAAAACATTTCTCAACAAAATACTTCCAAAATTTTACCAAACCAATTTTCAACTTTTTTCAAATGTGACCTCCATCAAATTAATTTTCAATTTTTACCATTTTCAAAACTCAAAAATACTTCTTAAAATTTTACCAAACTAGCCCATATTTGTATCTTTTCAAATATATAATACAAATGGACTTTATCATAAAGGGAAGCATTTCTATACTTTTTTTTTTTTTTTTTTCCGAATCAAATGCGGGAAAAGGTTACAAGGGAGGATCATTTCCCTTCTTTTTTCTTTTTTTTTTTTGTCGAATCAAATGCGGGAAAAGGTTACAAGGGATGATCATTTCCACTCTTGATCCGAATGAAAAAGAGAATAGAAGATTCTATGGGAATGTTTCAAAACACATGGTTAGAAGCGACTTACGTTGCAAAGCATGTACAAATAGGATTTACTCAGAAAAAAAAGCAAAAAAAGAAAAAGAAATATGTTTTGCTTAAAAAAAAAAAAGGAAGAAGAAACAGGTTTTATCACATATTCACAGTCTAAACCCTAAACATGAGCTAATGTTCTTTTGCCATACCTAGGAAATCTAAGTTTATTTTGATATAAGAGGGAATTAATTATAAATTAAATAAATTATAAAGACTAATTTTACAATTTTTTTAAAAAAATGGGTTGGATAAGATAATTTGTCATAGCAACAGTACAACATGAGGAATTAGGATTCTCTCCATTTCATTTGAATTGAAGAATGTTGAAATATTTTCAATACGTGTGTGTATATATATATATATATTATTTTGTGTCTTGGGAATATTTTAAATGGAAGGTTTTAAAGAGCATTGAATGAAAGTTGTCCCACATTGAAAAGAGTGAAGATTTTGTTGGCATTTATAAAGTCCAACAAATTTAAGCTATTAAATGAACTATGCTAGGGTACACCCTAATACATGTCATAGTATAGTACCAAGCACTAGACGCACGCGCGCTTGGTGTGGGCTGTAGGGCGCTAGTGGCGCCTTGATGGTGCACTTGGCACGAAGCATCGGAGCGATCTGATCATGACCATTTATTTTTGGACGGTCAAGATCATTTGATCTAGTGGTTTGATCTAAACCGTAGTATGCTTCTTAAGTAGATCCAGTGGTTGGATCTACTGGACTGTTGATCTAACGATTGAGATTAAATAATAAGGATAATTATTTAATCTAACAGGCAAATTTAAGTACCAATTGGATTACCGGTTTACAGCAGTTTAATAGCAGTTTATTTTCGAAATTCAAAACAGCAGTTTAATTTCGAAATTTGAAATTATCTGATCTGTTTTAAGAGATAATTGATTAATCTTTGATAATATACAATTCTCTTTATATCCTTATCTGATTTTTGAAATTTAAAATAATTATTTCTTTTTGTCTCTGATTGGAATAGAAAATCTGCACAGAGGTTCCTGGGCTCCATTGTATCCTAGAGAAAAATTTGCTATAACCCCTGTTGTATACCAATTTTGGTGGAGGCAAATATTTTCTTAAGGAAAGTAACATTGTAACATACTTTAGGAGCATTTTATTTTCTATATTTTTCTCTATTTGCATAACAAAGAATATCCAGTCAGTTATAGTAGATGCGTATTTTTGTTCCTTCACTTTGAAGCAGAGAGGATCCTGTTCCGTTCAAAAGTAGATGTGTCAGTAATTAAATGATGTGCAAATAAAAATTAGTTTTTGAATTAATATATTCAAAGATTAATTTTTACTTCCATATAATTTAATTATATAATAATTATAAATGATCCTACTAAATAAATAGCAGTACTCTAAAAAGAAATAGGATGGAAATTTATTTCATATCTACTTTTGAACATGTGAAAAATATTTGTATTTTTAATAATTTTATCCGATTAAAATGAAATATACCTTTCCTTTTTCTAATTGGACAAGAACTATATATATATATATATATATATATATATATATATATATAAAGCCCAGCTATTTTCCCCTATGGCTACTTTTATTTCCTCACATAATCCTCCTGCGTTGCGCTTACGTTGTCTATTTTCCCCAAACATGGCGTCAAGCGGCAACACCTTCTACGGTTTCAGATTCAGAGTGTGGCAGGGGCGCCGCCCAAGCCCACCCATCAGCGCGCACCCACACGCGGCGGGTGAGGTTGCCATCGAATTTCGCGTCACCGAGTGGCAACGAATCGAGAAATTCATCGGCGATGACGACCATCCGGTGTCCATCGTGCCAACGCGATCTCCCACCCGATTGAGAACCTTCTGGGTCCCAAAACACGCGGTTCTGTTGCGTGATGGTGGAGCTCGCATGTTGTCAGTGCTTTTGGAAGTGGGTGCCCCCGCAGAACACCGCCAAGCCGTATTGCGAGATATCTCAGTGGCGGCCGCCGGCGGGACGGGAAGTGCGCCGATCGTGGTAGCCCTTGAACACATGACGGTCGTTTCTGAGGAGGTTGATGATGATGATGATGAGTCCGAGGAGGTTATGGATATACTTTTGAGGGAGTCTATGGCGGTCGATGTGGGCAGACCCATCCCGGCCGCTCGATCTGCAATCGAGCGATTGGAGAAGGTAACCTTTGAAGATAGGTTGGGGTGGATCGGAGAGTGCATAATTTGCACGGAGGAATTTGAGGGTGGGCTGGAGCTCACTCGGCTGCCGTGCTCCCATGTCTATCACGGAGGTTGCATTGTCAAGTGGCTGAAGATGAGTCGCCTCTGTCCCCTCTGCCGCTACCCATTGCCCCCTGTCCATTGAGATGGGCAAGGATTTTAATTTCTTATTTGGGGTTTCATTTTCAATTTATTTTTTATACGAATTATGACTTATTATTCAATTTTTGGCTTCTTCATGTTGGATTCCAAATTACTGGAGCAACCTAATAAAATTGTACAGTTCTCCAAAAAATTCAAGTTTAGTGTTTGTTGTTATTTGGATATATAACATTTATTTTTTTAATTGAATAGGGAAAAAGGGTTAATGGGGAGGACTTTTCTATTTTTGATTAGGATGGAAGAAAAAATGTGAGATTTTTTTAGAATGCTTCCAAAAACAAGATGGAAAGCGGCCTACGTACTTAGTAAGAATATGTGCACGGAAATTTATATTACGAGGCACTTTCAAAGCATTCCAACTTTGCAAAAAGGACAAACCTAATATAAGATCAAAAACGATATTAGAAAAATTCCAAGAGGGAAAAAGAGATGGAGTATTGGCTAAAATCACAAGAAGAGCATTACCCCCTCCAAAAAAAGAGAATCGAAGGCCCAGGATAAAGCCAACTAAGATGCAAGATGATAGAGATAAAATTTGTATTAGATAGGTTTAAGGGTTAATAGTTGAATTGGAATGAGTGTTTGTGACAAGTAACTTCTGAGTAGCTGCCAAAATAATATTTGATTATCAATGAGAGTAATGAGTTTAAAAAACTAAACTCAAGTGGCAAGGGCCTTGGTCTTGGTGGCATTCTATGGGGTCTAAAGTTCGAATCCCCTTGAGTGCAAACAATTTCTTGGGGCCAACCCGTTGACGAAGCCGGAATATTACTCAATTCGTGTGGAGAGAGCGCTTTACACGAGTCCGAGGTTTACTGAAGAAAATGGGGTATACAAAGTGACACTACCTTGGAAGAGTTTCTTGCAATAAAAAAAAAAAAAAAATAATAATAATAACAATAATAATAATAAGAAGAAAAAAAAAACAGTATTGAGTTTAAAACCCCTGTACATGGGATAACTCTCCCAGAATAAGGGTATTAGAGTAAGGCATCATTGGGATTTGAATGTGGCAAAACAAGCTGAAAACAAAAAAGAACCAAAATTCAAGTTTTTGTGTTTGTTGTAATTTGTTGTCGAGTTTAGGGAAAATTACAATTTGCCCATCTAAAGTTTGAGGTAATTTTCAATTCGACCTTTAATATTTTAATTTTTGCAATGCACTCTCCTACACTTCCAAATTTTTGCAATTCGACCAATTTTATCCAAAAATTCCTATATTGCCCCTATTTTTTTATTTTTTATAAAAAATTAAAAAAAAAAATTCGGGGTGGCTGGCTATCTGACCATTTTTACACCCCAATATATATATAAATTAGGGGCAATATAGTCATTTTGGGATAAAATTGGTCGAATTGCAAAAAATTGAAAGTTTGGGGGAATGCATTGTAAAAATTGAAATATTGGAGGTTAAATTAAAAATCGCCCTACACTTTGGGGGGGTAAAGTGTACCTTTCTCTGAGTCTTATTAATGATTGTCTTTGAATAATACAATGTACTTTATGTATCTTTGTTTGGTGAGGACATACTAGTGTCTTCAGTAAGTTGCAGTACTACAACAGTTGCTGTCCAAAATTTTAGTAGTTAATACTATGAACTCGGCTGGAGCATGTGAACAATTTTGGGCTGCATCTTAACTTAGGATTAGTATATATATTCTTATCTAGTAATGTCATACTCTGCTGTTTTGTTGTTCAAAGCAAATTATTTGGGAATTTTGGTTGCCCATCTTACAATTTATACCTAATTGTCACCAACATTATTCTTCTTGCTCTCTAGCTTCTGTTTTGCTTTCATGCTGATCTCTCTTGCTGTTTCTCATTTTCTGTGGAAAGGTGAAGGTGACCTTAATCAGAATTACCAAGCCATGAACTCAATTTTTACTTTTGAGATATGGGTTGGTTAATTTATAGGTGTCGAATCCAATTATATTATATCTTCATATCTTTCAGAGTAAAATTCTCTTAGTATGGTTCTATTGTCATTACTCATATCCTTTGGAAAACCATCCAACTTGCCTAGCCTTGTTAATGATTGGTGTCAATATTTTGATCATATTTCTTTTATAGGAAAAAATATAAAATGGCCCTCCAAACAATCAGCCAGTTGCAAGTTGGCCTCCCAATGTTCAAAATGTAATAAAGTAGCCTCACGAAGTTCCAAAAAATGTCAAATTGGCCACTCCGTTAGTCAGCACCGTCAAATTGGATGAAAAATGCAATACGACGTCATTTTTTGAAGTTAAGTTACTAAAATGCCTTTTTAGGAAAAAAAAAACCAATTTAAAAAAGGCTCCCCAAAACGACGTCGTTTGGGTTGAAAAAAAAAAAATTAATTAATTAATTAAAAGCCCCTCCCCCCCCAGAAGCTCAGGGTGGTTTCGCCACGTGGCTTACGAGGGTACGCAAGCCACCCCCTAAACCACCCCTTCTAAATTTGTTTTTTTATTAATTTTCTCAAGCCAAGCGACGTCGTTTTTGGGGGCTTTTTTAAATTGATTTTTATTTTTCTTTCCAAAAAGGCATTTTAGTAACTTAACCTCAAAAGACGATGTCGTATTGCATTTTTCATCCAATTTGACGGTGCTGACTAACAGAGTGGCCAATTTGACATTTGTTGAAACTTCATGAGGCTACTTTATTACATTTTAAACATTGGGAGGCCAACTTACAACTGGTTAATAGTTTGGGGGGCCATATATATATATTTTTTTTCTCTTTTATATCATCTTACAAATCAACCATTAGATTTGTAGTCTTATGTGGACTCCATATAAGTTAATGGTGGACACCACAAATCTAATAATTGATCTATTGAATTGGTAGGAAAATATATGTCAAATATGAAGAACTTATTAACCTATAACATTTCTCCATAAATAATGTAAATATAATTGAAATTGGATCTTGTTTTGAAAGCGGATGCTGACAAGACACCCATAATCACTACAAGAATTTAGGGCTTTAGGGGCGACTTGGAGTCGACCCTAAAAGTCCTAAAGTGGACGCTGTTGACAACAACGTCGACTTTTCGACCCTAAAGGTGCCGACGCTAATAGTCTGACCCTAATGATCAAATGCGTGATTTTCAGGATCCACTTAAAGTCGACCCTAATGATCACTTTTAGCGTCCACTTTATCGACCCTAAAAGTCGAAATATTTTGACCCTAAAGATGATGTAAACGAAACCCATAGTTGACCCTAATAGTCAACCATTAGCGTCCACTAAAAGTGGACGCTGATAGTTAACCATTAGCGTCCACAAAGTGGACCCTAATGGTCATAAAAATTTTTTTTTAAAAAAATAACTATCAGCGTCCAAACCAAAGTGGACGCTGATAGTTAACCATTAGCGTCCACAAAGTAGACCCTAATGGTCCTAAAAAAAATTTTAAAAAAATTAACTATCAGCGTCCAAACCAAAGTGGACGCTGATAGTTAACCATTAGCATCCACAAAGTGGACCCTAATGGTCCTAGAAAATAATAATAATAATAATTATCAACGTCCAAATTAAAGTGGACGCTGATAGTTACCATTAGCGTCCACAAAGTGGACCCTAATGGTCCTAAAAATAAAAAATAAAAAAATCTGCGATCAATCGCACAATCGTGTGCGATCGATCGCAGTACCAGTAGGTTTTTTATATTTTGCAATTGATCGCAAAATATAAAAAACCTACTTGAAAACCCACTGGTACTGCGATCGATCGCACTCCAAGTGCGATCGATCGCAGAATCAGGAAACAAATTCATATATTCGTGGAACTTAGATTTATCTTGGCTGCCTTAGAATCCATTTTGGGCTCTATTTTATAATCATTATATGCTGGTTTAAGAGATCCATTAAACTGAAAAATGACGTGCATGTTTGGCGGTAAGGATATCTTTTCCAACTTTCATCCTTGTTCAATTCGGTAGCTTACTTGAGAAAAGACAATAAAAAGAATATGGAGAGTTAACCATAGATTATGGTTGTCTCATTCTGTTTAGGTAATACGTTTTTATTCCAATAACCTAAGCTAAGTGTTTTGGGTTAGGCAATTCTCCCACAGCTGCCCTGTATGCGTAAAAGAAATTGTAGCCGAATGAACTAACTTTCAGTTGCTTAGCATTTCCTTGGTCTAGGCAAAAATTAATAAATATGGATTTTGGCTGTGGAAAAATATGAAGATTGAGAGGAGAATATTAGCATTTCCTTGGCATTCAGTTTGCTGGAATTTTGACAGAATATTGATAGCTAGTGCAGCCAAGTGCAGGATTTACTCATGAATTTAAGGCTGGAAATTTCGAAACTCTATAAATGTTCCCCTAAAAACATTTATAAAAAGGAAATCTTACCAAGCTTAAAATACATACACAAACATATTTAGGCTTTCATAACACTAACCTTTTTATAGGGATATCCAAGTCAGCAATATAATGGAGTGTAAAACTGATAAATTCCTGCACATTTTCAATCCATCAGGACAAGGAATTGATAAATATAGTATGCTAGAAAATGTTTTGTACAAAGTTTTAGTCTACCATACAACTCTATAACCTACACCCATAGCCATTCTCACTATCCATTATTACTATAGGCTCGCAGAAGAACAACTAATAAGATGCTTTATGAGCCACAAGACCATTCTGAGAAAATACATAATCGTAGTCATCAATAACTGCAAAGAGAAAATAGACACTTAATAGTATAGTCATGTACATATGAAAAATTGTGAAGTAGACAACTGCATTTGGCCCTGATTTTGAGAACTATTGAAAACCAATCAGATAATGCTTATAAAGGTTAGACTTGAAACTCATTTATAATCCATAGAAAACATAATGCTTGATTGTCAAGGTTCATGACGAATATTCACATGAAAAATACATTTGAAAGCTAATAACCAAAGTATATTTTTAGATCATGTTGAAACAAATGGAATAATCAAACAGATTTTGGGTTCCTAGCTCTTATAGCTAAGCAATTACCTTTCGAAGTTCCCGCATGAATTCTAACAGCATTGGAGTGACCACCTAGCATTTGAGTGGAAAAAGTTGCATCAAAGACAATTTCAAGCGGATACATGGAAATGTTACTTCCATGCAATAAATCTAAGAAATAACAACTTGCTTACATATATCCTATGCTGCTGTGACCATAATAATATAAACAATACAATGGAACAAAATTAGCAAGCAAAATGAATCAAAGAAGAAAATCGGTACCTTTCTTGGAGCAGTAAGGGTCCCATCCACATCAAATAAAGCAATTAAACCAGGATTCCTAATGGCCATTTCGCTCAAGATATTTTTCTGCAACACCAAATCCACAATATCACAACATCAAAATTATGTAAGACACCACCATTA
>NC_081542.1:36677420-36714910 GCF_901000735.1 Corylus avellana
ATATATATATATATATATGCAGAAGCTTGATAAATAAATAAGTAAAAACTATATATGTATATATATACCAGCAGACTTGGGATCATCAATTGCTACACAAATGTCTTGAAGAGGGCTGGGATCATAGGCAGAGACAAGGGAGGATGTGAGTGACAAGAGAGCCACAATTGCAAGGAAATGGACTCCTTTCATCATATCTTAGCAAGCTCTATATTCTCTAATATCTTGGTTTGGTGATGGGTGATATATCTTATATGGGAAACATGTCTATTTATAGAGAACCGATACGGAAATTGTGATTGTCTCTGCCATACCAAGTCTTCAGACGTCAATCGAATTCATGTGATAAGCACGAAGTTTTTCAACAACTACTGCAGGCTTTTAACCTACATTGGTTTATTGTTCTCAAATTGATTACTTCTTACACTTCAACGCCATATGATAATTGTAATGGTTCTTTGGTCAATTGGCAACCGAAGCACTAAAGATGTCAAATGAGACGGCTTTTTTGTTTATGAAACCTTAATTCATCAAAAAATATATAATAAAAAAGAATAGGTATAATAAAATAAGGGAAGAAGAAAGAAAAAAATATTCCCATTCCCATTCTAATTCGATTGCTGGGAAGCATGCATGCACAAAAGCAGTTTACCACTTGATCATTCTTACCACTTGTTGGTATATGGTAGATTTAGTGTATTACGATGTAATACTCGGCCTCCCATATAAGGTTAGCATCTTACGAGCAATTATATATTCGATGTCCAAACCAAAGTGTAAAATCACAACCGTCATCTTGGGGCTTACTTTTGCTTAGTGTCCATTAGTTTATAAAATCGTTAACTGTTCGATATAACATGCTTCTTATTTGATATTTGTCCGAGGCCATTTCGCCTATGAGATTTTTTATTTATTTGAATGATTTACCCGGAATTTCAGATATTTTTTTAGAGAATTTTTTTTTTATTTTTATTTTTTATTTTTTTATTTTTATTTTTTATGCTTTTGAAAGCAAAAAAAGGCAAAAATTTATTTGATTATTATACCAAAAAAGGAACTTTAAAACACCTAAGAGATAATTAAGATTGAATATAATATGGGATGATTATTTGATTGCATTGTTGACCGAAAGATTTGTAATTATTTTGCTATATACTTTTTTTTAAGGTTCATAATTATATGGGTTTTATAATTTGTATGAAATATAATAAGTATAAGACTAATAATATTAATGATTCTTACTAACTTTCTATTAATGCTTTGATAATCAAAATCCAAGTTTTCTTTTCGTTATTGTTTTTCTTTATATTTTTCATTTTAAACTATACATATGGGAACAAAGATTTTAACATGTTTTAATTTATATGGATTAAACTAATTAAAGTTAAAGGCCTTATAATATATAGACAAATTTTATGTGACTTATGCATTTATACAATGTTTAGTTTATGATTGTGTGTCATTATGTTGAGTAATATATTGGTGTATAATCTTTAGTATGTCTTTTTATTTAAATGGGCGTGATTGTTTTTTTTTTTTACAATCTATAATGAAAAGTTCGATAGAAATGTGTTTAAAATTTGAAATTAAACTATAACAACAAATCTCATGCATATTTTTTTCTACAACCAAAGTACTTTTTTGATTAATGTTCATGATTTTGAGTTTTATTTGCATTGAAATCTAGTAAGTATTACACCAACAATATCAAGAGAATCTTCCTAATTTTATATTAATGTTTTGATTAAGCAAAATTCAAGTTTTCCTTATAAAAAGTAAATTTTATAATACTTATGAAAAGTACGATTATAATATTTTTAAAATTTTATAATTAAATGGTAATGAAGAATCTTGCACATTACGCCGGTTATAAGCTACTTATCCTAATGCTTGGACAAGGGACTCTTTCAATTATCTAGCTCCTGTTCTTAATTGATGTCCATAAGAACCTTTTCTTTTAATTATTATAAAAGAAAAAGAAAAAAAGAAAAAAAAAGAATTATATGGTTTTCAAATACATTTTCTTTCTTCAATTGGGAGGCCGAGTATTACATCGTAATACACTAAATCTACCATATACCAACAAGTGGTAAGAATGATCAAGTGGTAAACTGCTTTTGTGCATGCATGCTTCCCAGCAATCGAATTAGAATGGGAATGGGAATATTTTTTTCTTTCTTCTTCCCTTATTTTATTATACCTATTCTTTTTTATTATATATTTTTTGATGAATTAAGGTTTCATAAACAAAGCCGTCTCATTTGACATCTTTAGTGCTTCGGTTGCCAATTGACCAAAGAACCATTACAATTATCATACGGCGTTGAAGTGTAAGAAGTAATCAATTTGAGAACAATAAACCAATGTAGGTTAAAAGCCTGAAGTAGTTGTTGAAAAACTTCGTGCTTATCACATGAATTCGATTGACGTCTGAAGACTTGGTATGGCAGAGACAATCACAATTTCCGTATCGGTTCTCTATAAATAGACATGTTTCCCATATAAGATGTATCACCCATCACCAAACCAAGATATTAGAGAATATAGAGCTTGCTAAGATATGATGAAAGGAGTCCATTTCCTTGCAATTGTGGCTCTCTTGTCACTCACATCCTCCCTTGTCTCTGCCTATGATCCCAGCCCTCTTCAAGACATTTGTGTAGCAATTGATGATCCCAAGTCTGCTGGTATATATATACATATATAGTTTTTACTTATTTATTTATCAAGCTTCTGCATATATATATATATATATATATATATATGTATATAATGGTTCTGATCATGTTAAGTATTAAAGCTCATTACATTCTGCTTAGAAGCAAGATTGTTAGTTGTATGGCATCTTACAAACTGTTATTATGAATGTGTCACTTTTCTTTTTCTTTTAGTACTGACAAAGATTTCTTTCTTACAGTGTTTGTGAATGGAAAATTCTGCAAGAATTTTACAGTTGCCAATGCCGATGATTTCTTCTTCCAAGGGCTTCAGATTCCTAGAAATACGACCAATCCACTTGGGTCGAATGTTACTCTTGTGACTGTGGACCTGATTCCAGGCCTCAACACTTTAGGGTTATCCATAGTTCGCATTGACTATGCACCATATGGCGTAAACCCTCCTCACACTCACCCTCGTGCCTCTGAGATTCTAATAGTCATGGAGGGTACTCTGTACGTTGGTTTTGTCACATCCGACCCGGAAAACCGTCTTTTCTCCAAAGTTCTAAACAAGGGAGATGTGTTTGTGTTTCCATTTGGTCTCATTCACTTCCAGTTCAACATGGGGCACACCAATGCTGTAGCCTTTGCTAGTCTAAGCAGCCAAAATCCAAGTGTTATGAGGATAGCAGATGCTGTTTTCGGATCCAATCCTCCTATCAATCCTGATGTTCTCGCCAAGGCCTTTCAACTTGAGCCGAAGATTATTGAATATCTTCAGAAAACGCTCTAATAGAACAACAACTAAGAAACTTATGGAACTGTTATGACCTTCATCTTTTAGCCATGTTAGCCTCATTCCATCGTAATGATAATAGAATAAAAGGTTGCCTATGTAACTCTCTCTAGGTGGAGTTGATTTATAATATAATATTGATGTTTGTTGAGCACCTCTCTCTCTCTCTCTCTAAGTAAAACACAGAAAGATATGGATGCAAGACGGAAGGGACTTGCCAACAAAATAGATCAAAACAACAAAAATTAAAATACTTCTCTTGTTAATTTAGAGTTTCACCGAAATAACGAATAGAAAGAGTTGAACCAAAGTCTCACTGGTGGTGATGACTGGAGGCGGTCGGCAACGGTGACTGGAGATATGCCTATTTAAATAACAATATACCAAAATGAAGGCCAACAAAATGGTGAAAAATGAGGCCAACTATGAGCTTTAAATGAGAGTCAACTACGAGATGAAATAAAAGTCGGCTCATAAATGAGGTCAATTATGGGCCTTAAATGCAGAGAACGAACACCCATTCTTTTTCTTTCAACTGATTTTTTTTTTTTTTTTTTTACCAGCCACAAAATTAGAAGAGAACAAACACCCATTCTACACAATAAAAGGTCTAATCAACTCCTCACTGTATTATGTAGTACATATATACTTACCATCATATATCGGCAAGAGATTGAGCACTACAGGAAAATAATCATAGTGAGAGACAAAACGATAAGAGAATAAAATAAAAAATAAAAAAATTGAAATTCACACGATCCAAAACTAGTGTTACCCTATAGCTTTGGTACATGAAATAAAAGATAATACATAAAGAATTAAAGACAAAACGGAATAGAGAAAATAAACGTAAGGCCTAAAGGGCTACATTTTGCTCTTATTCCTTGATTATGTTACGATGAGAAGACTCCTATTTCTAGGAGAATTGAGGTAGACATGTACTATCAAATCAATTAAATTTGATTACCATAAAAATTTGATTACAATTAAATCTCTGAAATTAATACAATCAAATTCTTTAATATCAGATTTGATGTCACGCCTAGCTAAAATAACTACAATTGATCTTTCACACCTATCTTTTTAGTTAAAGAGCAAAAAAAAAAAAACAAAAAACGAGCTTAAAAATATGGTCATGGAGAGACTTAGTTTTTTGAACCTTCTAGCAACATTTAGAAATATATCTTGTGTCCTATAGGGGATTGTCTAACCAAAAATCAAAATTGTTGGGGATATAAATTATAGGTGCAACCCACTCAATCAACCTCTACATGGAAAGCAATTAGGGTATCAGATCACAATCATCTTTACAAAGAAAACAAATCAAAATCACTATTATGATCAGATCTTTTTCACATGAAAACTATACACTCTTGTGATCAATAGTGCAACTTACAAGGAAATTCACACGAGTAATGATATTAGTAGGACTAGAGTCTTCTTAGAGTCATCCCAAATGTGATGTGACATTTAAAATCACCATTGAATTTGAGATAATCATTATTGAATTTGGATCTGTTGGTGATTTTAAATGCCATATCACATTTGAGATGACTTTAATCCAACTTATATCATTACTCAATTAACACCATATTGGAATCTATGCTATCATATTGGGAAAAGAGTATCTCGCATAAAAGGGGTACGAAGACATAATTTCTTTCTCCCACGTGTTGGGATCTTGTACATCATACACACAATAAAGTAATCCCATGGATCACATCAAGAAAATATAGATGCATCATGCTACAAGAGAGGGGCACCGGAGAGAGGGAGGAGGAGCTTGGTTCTTACTTGGCGTTTTCTGTAGGGGTCGTATCCGTCATCTCCGGCTTTCTCTGTTCTGGTCAGCGTCGTCTCCGGCAGCAGATTGGTGGCTAGGGTGGTTTTCGAGAAAAAATATAAAAAGATTATTCTAAAAGGTGCTTTGTTTTACGTATTCTAGAAAAAGTTTAGGTGGAACACCATATTTTTGTTATAGTGTTTCACGCTGATGTGTAGCCTTCTTATTGGAGGGCACAAATGCCTTAGTTTGTGCCAAGACCCTATAGAAGTTATTCTCAAATTCAAAACCACGTACACCAAGTTTATATTTATCCCTAGAAAATGTTGAAGGACTTATGACATGTACATTACGGCAACAAAGCCATGAGTGAGAGGGAGTCTAATATATAGGATGGCATTGACAAATGGAAGTAATATAAAGACTTGGACTAGTAGGCAGCGGAAATTAATGAAAAATATTCCTTCTTATCCAAGCAAAACACGCAACCCATATTCCTTGTATCTGGATTCAAACGGATCATATCTGTGGATTCTTTTAGATATGTCTTACGTTTTGTATTCATAAATTTTCTAGTAATTAAGAAGCCTCTTCTTTTCCGGCAATTTTCTTCAGAAAATGTTCCTTTCTTGAGTTAAATGCAAGTAAATCTTATGATGACATATTCTTTCCTTCACCACTCTGATTATACCAATTGGGTGATTTGGGGAGGTTGTAATTTCGTAAGCCAGCCATGGCTGTGTTTTACCAAACTCTTCAAGTTTGAATCTTGGGTGTAGATTTTTCAGAACAAACGCCATGGTTTGTATAAAATTAAATCTTGACTATTCAAATTTTTAACCGGAGGTGTATATATAGTTTGTAAACTAATTAGATATGTAAGCATAGCTCCTCAAATAAAAGATATTACTTTTCAAATTTGAAAAGTAACCAAATAACAAACTCTTTATATATTTCTCTTCTTTATTTCAATATTTTTTTTATTTGTTTTAGAATGTATTGTAGCAAGATGTAGAGTTGGAAGAAAGAAGTGTATTACATTAAAGTGGAGAGAGAGTGAGAGGAAATAACATTTTTAAAAAATAATGAATAGGGAGTGAATTTCAGATCTTCAAATGTGGGGAGGCTTCTCACAAAACTAAATATAGGAAGGCAAGTACGGAGTAATTTGTTAGAGCATGTTTTTCTTGTAAATTAAATTAGCCCAAATTTGATTGAAAGTGGTATTTAGGGCCCATTATGATGCTCTAATTAGATGTATTCGAGATCTCTAATATTATCCATGAGAAAGAAGAAAGAAAAAAAAAATGAAACGCGAAATTGTAAAATGTTTTTTGTACAACTTCATGAATAAAATCAGGATATTATTCCATTCAAATTTCCTCCATTGATGTTTTGAGCGCCCCTTTTGCCAACGGATGTGCCGTCATATTTGCTTTCTCCATCATGACCTGAGATTAGAAACTGTGCAAAACAATCTTCGCATCTTTAACCAACGTACCGTATCTCTACCATAGTTGGTCTTCCAATTGAAAAACATGAATAATCTCCAGAGCATCACCTTCCAAAATAATATTCCGTAGGCTTAAATCTCTGCCAAAAAATACTATCTTCCAAGCTGCATAAGCCTCTGCCATTATTGGGTCGGTGATATATGAAAGAGACTGCACACACATTGATGCCAAGACCTTACCCAAACTGTCTCTTACAATAACACCCACACCCATCAACTTTATAGTCTTATCAATAGCCGCATCGCAATTTATTTTATACACACAAGCCGGAGGCGCCTTCCGCCTAGAGATCACATTCATTTGTTAAAAAAGTTATTCCCAGCATATCAACTTAAATTAAAGTTGGGCCCTAATTAAACAACTTTTAATCTCTTTTCTTGGATTTTGATGGATATGAACCACCTGTACATGTTCACGCATAATGGAGTATAGAACGTGTAACTGAAAAAGAGTGAAGCTTTTGAAATAACATAAACTTATTATCTAGACTGAACATTCATGTTTCAAAAAGTAAAATTAAGGATAAATTTCTTTCCTTGTATAACTAATCATTTTAAAAAACTTTTTATTACAATTATAAAATAAGCTAAAAACAATCAATAAAAAAATAAGTGATATATAATTAAGAGGATAAAAAAATGGTAGCGTTACACTACTTGATATGTTATGGCCAAAAAGAAAATAAATAAATAAAACATATCTCTCCCACCGACTCAGTGGCGGAGCCAGACAATTGATGTTGGGGTGCCGCTAAAATTTTTTTGAGAGTGCCGAGTGGTAGCTTGCGTAAGTAGGAAAAAAAAAATAATCTTTTTTTTGGAAGTACCGTATGGAACTTGGATAGAAAAATAGCAAAAAAAAAAAATTAAAATTAAAATCACGGCACCCCCAAATTAAAGCCTCAAGTGGCTCTGCCACTCCAACCGACTCAATTTGAAATTCCTTGAATATTACGATCCTCTCTTTGATCTCCTTATCTTCCAAGTATTAATTAAGCCCAACGGTTTCTCTTCAACAATTCAACCCTATTTATATATTCATCATATTCCATCGGCTTCTTCAATTCCTTTTCCCGCCGACATGGAGTTTGACAACTATTGCAGCGCTCTGCCGCTAGATATTGTAATGCCCGAAGACGACGACGACAATGCCTCCTCTGACGTGAACTTCGTCGTCGAGATCGAAGCTTCACATACTTACGTCCCTCACTCCATGCTTGAAGACGATTCCAGCGATCTGCGGCTTTTTGATAACCTCGAGAGCGAGGCATTCCGAAAAACATTCAAGGTGAAGCGCGACGCTATTCTGCATCAAACCACGTCCACGGCAACCGTATCCGACATGCTTTTTGAAGTCGGCGTTCCCTTGGGGATTCAAGAATTCATGATACAAAGAATCTTGGGTTGCGCGAATGACATGGCGAGACAGAAACGCTACGCGGGTCGGAAGGTTCTGAGGATGCGTGTGACGGCTGAGGTGACGCAGTTCGTCGATGACGATTTTGTTTTGGGGTTGGCCGTCGACGACCGGGTTTGTGGGTTGGTTCCGGCGAGTGAGTCGTCGATTGAAGCGTTGGAGAAGGTGGAGATTGAACAAGGAACGGGGGAGACGTGTAGCATCTGTTTGGAAGAGCTCATCGGTGGCGCGGCAGCCGCTCGCATGCCATGTATGCACCTGTTTGATCAAAACTGCATCGTGAATTGGCTGCACAGGAATAATTTTTGCCCGCTCTGTCGATTCAAGTTGCCTGCCCGTGAATGATTTGATATGAATTGATGAGGAATTTTGTTTAGAAAAATTATATATAATTCTGATTGTCAATTACGAATTTATTAAGAACATATATATATCTCTATTTGATGTCTATAATTATGTGGAGTATGGGACTTGGGAACCATGACTAATTGCCTTATGGAAAGCCCGTTTAGTAAAGAGTTTTGTTATGAATTTTTTGTTTTAATAGTAATAAAAAATAATGTGATACAAAGGTAAAAAGATATTTGAGAAAAGGACAGGGTAGATTTTTATTTTATTTTAATTTAGGCTATTTCTTTACATCGAAACGTTTTGAATTATGCCACCTATTAAGACCGTGGCATTGTTATTGAGACAATTAGAAAGAATTTTCTTCCTAAAAGACTTTATTCTTTACTTTTGTACCGACACTTCATTTTCAAAAACCAAAAGATAATTTTTTGCTATTTACAACATAGAGAGTAAGAACATTATAACATGCCACATTTTTAATATATAGTATTTTTCAAGCGTTTCGATGTAAAGAAACGACTTAAACTACCAGATTTGAAAATCCACAATTTCTTTTAAAGTCCATAGAAAAAATGAATGAGTGTTGATTCAAATAGCTAAGGCGCATTTATCGAATTCATACTCCTATAAAAGGAATCATAAGTTCTAGTCATATATAATACTCAAAAACATAGGTTGACATTCCTAAATGGTAGCTCAATTTGTTGGAGATTATGGCTCATGAAACGGAGTTGAATCCTCCTCCCCTTTTCTCCTCTTTTTGTGCGGATGTGTTGAACATGTTAAAAAAATAAAAAAAAAAAAAAAAAAAAAAATGGAGGTTAATATGGTTGGACTTACTAAATGTAGAAACCAGTCTAGTTATTCGGCAGAAATTCACATATTGACTAGAAGAGCAATCCCTCGCTCAGCTCCCAGCTTCACATTTGTTACAAGTACCTGATGAAGCAAAATCAATACCCAAATAACTTATTCTTTATCTTTCTCTTCTTCCTTTTTTTTTTTTTTTTTCTAAAAAAAAATTCCAATACCCATCTGAAAGCAACAAAAATCCAAATTCTACAAGGCCTAATCCAACTACTGAGGGATAGTTGATCAACAACAAAGTGAATCTCCATTCTTGTAAGAATCAGAGAAAACTTCACTACTTAGCCATGTAATTAATGTTACGGGTGTCTTGTCAGCAGCCGCTTTCAAAACAAGATGCAATTTCAATTATATTTACATTATTTATGGAGAAATGCTATAGATTAATAAGTTCTTGATATTTGACCCATATTCTCCTATAAATTCAATAGATCAACTATTAGATTTGTGGCGTCTACCATTGACTTATATGGGATCCATTTAAGGCTACAAATCTAATGGTTAATTTGTAAGATGAAATAACAGAGGAAAAAATATGGCTCCCCAAACTACCAGCTAGTTGCAAGTTGGCCCCCCAATGTTTAAAATGTAATAAAGTAGCCCCATGAAGTTCCAAAAAATGCCAAATTGGCCACTCCATTAATTAACACCGTCAAATTGGATGAAAAATGCTATATGATGTCGTTTTTTGAGGTTAAGTTACTAAAATCCCTTTTTGGGAAGAAAAAAATCAATTTAAAAAAAACCCCCAAAACGACGTTGTTTGGCTTGAGAAAAAAATTAATTAAAAAACAAATTTAGAACGAGTGGTTTAGGGGGTGGCTTGCCGACCACCCCCAGGCTTATTTAAATTTTTTTTTTCAAGCCAAACGACATCATTTTGGGGAGCCTTTTTTTAATTGATTTTTCTTTTTATCAAAAAGGCATTTTAATAACTTAACCTCAAAAAACAACGCCGTATTCCATTTTTCATCTAATTTGACAGTACTGACTAATGGAGTGGCCAATTTGACATTTTTTGAAACTTTATGGGGCTACTTTATTACATTTTCAACATTGGGAGGTCAACTTGCGACTAACTGGTTATTTGGGGGGCCATTTTATATTTTTCCTTATAAAAGAAATATGATCAAAATATTAACACCAATCATTAACAAGGCTAGGCATGTTGGATGATTTTCCAAAGGATATGAGTAATGACTATAGAACCATACTAAGAGAATTTTACTCTGAAAGATATGAAGATATAATATAATTGGATTCAACACCTATAAATTCACCACCCCATATCTCAAAAGTAAACATTGAGTTCATGGCTTGGTAATTCTAATTAAGGTCACCTTCACCTTTCCACAGAAAATGAGAAACAGCAAGAGAGATCAGCATGAAAGCAAAACAGAAGCTAGAGAGCAAGAAGAGTAATGTTGGAGACAATTAGGTATAAATTGTAAGATGGGCAACCAAAATTCCCAAATAATTTGCTTTGAACAACTAAATTACAGAGTATGACATTACTAGATAGGGATATATATACTAATCCCAACTCAAGATGCAGCCCAAAATTGTTCACATGCTCCAGCTAGGTTCATAGTTCTCAAGGGGTAGCTCAATTGGCTGGGACCACGCCTAATGAAGTAAAGGTCACTAGTTCGAATCACCTTCCCCGCTCTTATCCGGACATGTCAAAAAAAGCTACTAAAATTTTGGACAGCGACTGTTGTGTACTACAGCTTACTCAAGACATTAGTATGTCCTCACCAAACAAAGATACATAAAGTACATGGTATTATTCAAATACAATCATTAATAAGACTCGGGGGGAAAGTACACTTTACTCTCCCAAGTTTAGGGCGATTTTTAATTCGACCTTCAATGTTTCAATTTTTGCAATGCACCCCCCAAATTTCTAAATTTCTGCAAGTCGACCAATTTTATCCCAAAATAACTATATTGCCACTAAATTTTTTTTTTAACAAAAAAAAAAATGGGGTTTAAAAATGGCGAGATGGCCAAAGGGGTGGCCACCCCGAATTTTTTTAAAAATGTTTTATAAAAAATTAGGGGCAATATGGGAATTTTAGGATAAAAATAGTTGAATTGCAAAAATTTGGAAGTTTGGAGTGATGTATTGCAAAAATTGAAATATTTGAGGTTGAATTGAAAATCGCCCCAAACTTTGGGGGGTAAAGTATAGTTTTCCCTAAGACTCGACAGCAAATTACAGCAAACACAAAAACTTTGAATTTTTGTTCTTTTCTATTTTCAGCTTGTTTTGCCACATTCAAATCCCAATGATGCCTTACTCTAATACCCTAATTCTGGGAGAGTTATCCCATGTACAGGGGTTCTAAACTCAATACTATATATATATATATATATATATATATATATATATATGACAAGGAACCCTTTCAAAGTAGGGTCACTTCATATACCCCATTTTCTTGGGGTAAACTTCGGACTCATGTAAAGTGCTCTCTCCATACGGATCAGATAATATTCCTGCTTCGTCAACAGGTTGGCCCCAAGAAATTGTTTGCACCCAAGGTGATTCGAACTTTAGACCCCATAGAATGCCACCAAGACTAAGGCCCTTACGACTTGAGTTTAGTTTTTTAAACTCAATACTCTCATTGATGATCAAATATTATTTTGGCAGCCACTCAGAAGCTGCTTGTCACAGACACTCTTATTGGTGAAGCTTTAGCCGCTATTGCTGTGATGGAAACCCACAACAATGAATAGAAATATTGAATTCCTTTTGGGTAGGAGAGATCACAATTAAATCCAATTAAGGTTGGAAACAAACCATAAACAAGCTTTCGCTAAATAATTCTTCATTCTTCTTGATTAATGACAATATGCTCTTTAAATAGAGTACAATAGAATGATAAACTGATAAGAACTCTAATTAATCATAATTCTAATCTAGTTCTAATTTTAAATAATATAATCTTAATGAATTGGAATGAAATACAAATCTTATCTCTATCATTTTGCATCTCAGTTGGCTTTATCCTCGGCCTTCAATTCTCCTTTTTTGGAGGGTGACGCTCTTCTTGTGATTTTGGCTATCAATACTCTATCTCTTTTTTTCTCTTGGAATTTTTTTAATATCATTTTTGATATTATATTAGGTTTGTCCTCCTTTCAAAGTGAGAATGTTTAAAAGTGTCACTTAGTACAAATTTTCATGCACATGCTCTTACTAAATGGGCCGCTTTCCATCTTATTTTTGGAAGCATTCCTAAAAGATCTCACATTGTCTCTTCCATCCTGATCAAGAATGGAAAACATCCTCCCCTTTAAGTCTTTAACCCTTTTTCCCTATTCAATTAAAAAAAAAAAAAAAAAACCACTAAAATTTTGGAAAGCAACTATTGTAGGTTCTCACTAAACAAAAATACATAAAGCAGATGTTATATATCCATATAACAACAAACACTAAACTTGAATTTTTTGGAGAACTGTACAATTTTATTAGGTTGCTCCAGTAATTTGGAATCCAACATGAAGAAGCCAAAAATTGAATAATAAGTCATAATTCGTATAAAAAATAAATTGAAAATGAAACCCCAAATAAGAAATTAAAATCCTTGCCCATCTCAATGGACAGGGGGCAATGGGTAGCGGCAGAGGGGACAGAGGCGACTCATCTTCAGCCACTTGACAATGCAACCTCCGTGATAGACATGGGAGCACGGCCGCCGAGTGAGCTCCAGCCCACCCTCAAATTCCTCCGTGCAAATTATGCACTCTCCGATCCACCCCAACCTATCTTCAAAGGTTACCTTCTCCAATCGCTCGATTGCAGATCGAGCGGCCGGGATGGGTCTGCCCGCATCGACCGCCATAGACTCCCTCAAAAGTATATCCATAACCTCCTCGGACTCATCATCATCATCATCATCAACCTCCTCAGAAACGACCGTCATGTGTTCAAGGGCTACCACGATCGGCGCCCTTCCCGTCCCGGCGGCGGCCGCCAATGAATATCTCGCAATACGGCTTGGCGGTGTTCTGCGGGGGCACCCATTTCCGAAAGCACGGACAACATGCGAGCTCCACCATCGCGCAACAGAACCCCGTGTTTTGGGACCCAGAAGGTTCTCAATCGGGTGGGAGATCGCGTTGGCACGACGGACACCGGATGGTCGACATCGCCGATGAATTTCTCGATTCGTTGCCACTCGGTGACGCAAAATTCGATGGCAACCTCACCCGCCGCGTGTGGGTGCGCGATGATGGGTGGGCTTGGGCGGCGCCCCTGCCACACTCTGAATCTGAAACCGTAGAAGGTGTTGCCGCTTGACGCCATGTTTGGGGAAAATAGACAACGTAAGCGCAACGCAGGAGGATTATGTGAGGAAATAAAAGTAGCCATAGGGGAAAATAGCTGGGCTTTGAAATATATATATATAGTTCTTGTCCAATTAGAAAAAGAAAAGGTATATTTCATTTTAATAGGATAAAATTATTAAAAATACGAATATTTTTCACATGTTCAAAAGTAGATATGAAATAAATTTCCATCCTATTTCTTTTTAGAGTAATGCTATTTATTTAGTATGATCATTTATAATTATTATATAATTAAATTGAGAATAACTTCTATAGAGTCTTGGCACAAACAAAAGCATTTGTGCCCTCCAATAAGAAGGCCACACATCAGCGTGAAACACTATAACAAAAATATGGTGTTCCACCTAATCTTTTTCTAGAATACGTAAAACAAAGCACCTTCTAGAATAATTCTTTTATATTTTTCTCGAAAACCACCCCAGCCACCAATCTGCTGCTGGAGACGACGCCGACCAAAAAAGAGAAAGCCGGAGATGACGGATACGACCCCTATAGAAAACGCCGAGTAAGAACCAAGCTCCTCCTCCCTCTCTCCGGTGCCCCTCTCTTGTAGCATGATGCATCTATATTTTCTTGATGTGATCCATGGGATTACTTTATTGTGCGTATGATGTACAAGATCCCAACACGTGGGAGAAAGAAATTATGTCTTCGTACCCCTTTTATGCGAGATACTCTTTTCCCAATATGATAGCATAGATTCCAATATGGTGTTAATTGAGTAATGATATAAGTTGGATTAGAGTCATCTCAAATGTGATATGGTATTTAAAATCACCAACAGATCCAAATTCAATAATGATTGTCTCAAATTCAATAGTAATTTTAAATGTCACATTACATTTGGGATGACTATAAGAAGACTCTAGTCCTACTAATATCATTACTCGTGTGAATTTCCTTGTAAGTTGCACTATTGATCACAAGAGTGTATAGTTTTCATGTGAAAAAGATCTGATCATAATAGTGATTTTGATTTGTTTTCTTTGTAAAGATGATTGTGATCTGATACCCTAATTGCTTTCCATGTAGAGGTTGATTGAGTGGGTTGCACCTATAATTTATATCCCCAACAATTTTGATTTTTGGTTAGACAATCCCCTATAGGACACAAGATATATTTCTAAATGTTGCTAGAAGGTTCAAAAAACTAAGTCTCTCCATGACCATATTTTTAAGCTCGTTTTTTGTTTTTTTTTTTTTGCTCTTTAACTAAAAAGATAGGTGTGAAAGATCAATTGTAGTTATTTTAGCTAGGCGTGACATCAAATCTGATATTAAAGAATTTGATTGTATTAATTTCAGAGATTTAATTGTAATCAAATTTTTATGGTAATCAAATTTAATTGATTTGATAGTACATGTCTACCTCAATTCTCCTAGAAATAGGAGTCTTCTCATCGTAACATAATCAAGGAATAAGAGCAAAATGTAGCCCTTTAGGCCTTACGTTTATTTTCTCTATTCCGTTTTGTCTTTAATTCTTTATGTATTATCTTTTATTTCATGTACCAAAGCTATAGGGTAACACTAGTTTTGGATCGTGTGAATTTCAATTTTTTTATTTTTTATTTTATTCTCTTATCGTTTTGTCTCTCACTATGATTATTTTCCTGTAGTGCTCAATCTCTTGCCGATATATGATGGTAAGTATATATGTACTACATAATACAGTGAGGAGTTGATTAGACCTTTTATTGTGTAGAATGGGTGTTTGTTCTCTTCTAATTTTGTGGCTGGTAAAAAAAAAAAAAAAAAAATCAGTTGAAAGAAAAAGAACGGGTGTTCGTTCTCTGCATTTAAGGCCCATAATTGACCTCATTTGTGGCTCATGGTTGACTTTTATTTCATCTCGTAGTTGACTCTCATTTAAAGCTCATAGTTGCCCTCATTTTTCACTATTTTGTGGGCCTTCATTTTGGTATATTTTTATTTAATTAGGCATATCTCCAGTCACCGTTGCCGACCGCCTCCAGTCATCACCACCAGTGAGACTTTGGTTCAACCCTTTCTATTCGTTATTTCGGTGAAACTCTAAATTAACAAGAGAAGTGTTTTAATTTTTGTTGTTATGATCTATTTTGTTGGCAAGTCCCTTCTGTCTTGCATCCATATATTTCTGTGTTTTACTTAGAGAGAGAGAGAGAGAGAGAGAGAGGTGCTCAACAAACATCAATTTTATATTATACCTCAACTCCACCTAGAGAGAGTTACATAGGCAACCTTTTATTCTATTATCATTACGATGGAATGAGGCTAACATGGCTAAAAGATGAAGGTCATAACAGTTCCATAAGTTTCTTACTTGTTGTTCCATTAGAACGTTTTCTGAAGATATTCAATAATCTTCGGCTCAAGTTGGAAGGCCTTGGCGAGAACATCAGGATTGATAGGAGGATTGGATCCGAAAACAGCGTCTGCTATCCTCATAACACTTGGATTTTGGCTGCTTAGACTAGCAAAGGCTACAGCATTGGTGTGCCCCACGTTGAACTGGAAGTGAATGAGACCAATTGGAAACACAAACACATCTCCCTTGTTTAGAACTTTGGAGAAAAGACGGTTTTCCGGGTTGGATGTGACAAAACCAACGTACAAAGTACCCTCTATGACTATTAGAATCTCAGAGGCACGAGGGTGAGTGTGGGGAGGGTTTACGCCATATGGTGCATAGTCAATGCGAGCTATGGATATCCCTAAAGTGTTGAGGCCTGGAATCAGGTCCACAGTCACAAGAGTAACATTCGACCCAAGTGGATTGGCCGTATTTCTAGGAATCTGAAGCCCTTGGAAGAAGAAATCATTGGCATTGGCAAGCTTAAAATTCTTGCAGAATTTTCCATTCACAAACACTGCAAGAAAGAAATCTTTGTCAGTACTAAAAGAAAAAGAAAAGTGACACATTCATAATAACAGTTTGTAAGATGCCATGCAACTAACAGTCTTGCTCCTAAGCAAAATGTAATGAGCTTTAATACTTAACATGATCAGAACCATTATATATATATATATATATATGCAGAAGCTTGATAAATAAATAAGTAAAAACTATATATGTATATATATACCAGCAGACTTGGGATCATCAATTGCTACACAAATGTCTTGAAGAGGGCTGGGATCATAGGCAGAGACAAGGGAGGATGTGAGTGACAAGAGAGCCACAATTGCAAGGAAATGGACTCCTTTCATCATATCTAATATTTTGCTTTAATGGTGATGGGTGATAAATCTTGAATGGAAAACCTGTGTATTTATAGATAAAAGCTGTTGAACAGGGCAATGTTTGAGTCAAAGAAAACACCGCAAGTCTTCAGTGATTATGGATTAAATAAGAGAAAGTTGGAAGTTCTTCAACAACTACTGCATGCATAATTTTAAGCTCGTTAGGTTTCACCTTCTCATGCTTTTTCTCTTTGCTTAATGGATTCGTCTTATTCTTGACATGTGCTCATTTTTTGATTGGGCCACGGCAGCACTTCATTATTGCCATAACATATTTGTAAAGGTGCCTTCGTCAATAAACAAAGAAATTAAGCACTCAAATCTTTTGCCTCATTGGATATGATCTTGCTTCAGCATAGCGTGTACAACAGAATTATAAGTCTATGTCTTAAGATATGTTAGGTAAATATTTATTGCGTTAAGAAATATTTATTGTATTAAGGTGTGATAATGGAAAACCAAAAACAAAAAAAACAAGAAAGAAAGTATTTGCAAAGTTCATGTAATTCAACCTAATATAATGACTTGTGCATTAAGGCAACAAAGCCTTGAGAAGGAGTTTATAATCAGGATTTTGGATTTGGGGGGTCCGAAGATATATATAGTCTCTTTATGTGTGTGCGCATTCGTGTTTATGTAAAATAAAAATACACAAGTTTTAAATTCAATTTCATATTAAATCATAGTGTATTTGTGTGTTTTTTAAAGTGATGTTTTGCTTCCAAATAGTAAGCGCGTTCGAGACGCATCCCAAGTCTAAAATTAAAAAGATTTAACATAATAGTAGACATGTCATTTGAGGGTGAAAAATTAAACATTTGACAGGGCCACAATATAAGAAATAGTATTTCTATAGATTTTTTTTTAAAATAATATAAAAAATTCGAACCTATGTTGGTTCGCCGTGTCTATAATTAGATGAGTGTTAGGCTTATAAATATGATTAGGTTTTTCAAAATTTGAACTTATTTTATATCCAATCATATTTTAAAAGTTTTTTCTGTAAAATTTGTTTGTAAACCTAGCATTCCTCCAATAATTAATGTTAAAGTGCTTGAGATTTGTACTTAATGGATTTCATGGGGAAAAAAAAAAAAACAACAGGGTAAAACTTTGATTTTTTTTTTTTCACATAACTGCATATGAATTTCTGCTTAAAACAAAAACAAAAAGAAATTGGAAACCAAACAAGGCTTTAGTACGCTAGTGGAAATTACTGTAATTTCCTTCTAATCCAATCCAAATACACTCCCATTCCTTGTATCCAAACAGCCGTGTACGAATTTGAAATTTAGAATGCTTTGGATTAAAACAAATATGTGTATTCTTATACATATCGTTTACGACACGTTTTCTATCCAGAAATATGTTGTCCTTTTTATTTTATTTTTTCTTTGTTTGAAATTGCCCACATAATCATTATTTCCTTGCTGGCAAGCACCAAGAAAACGTAATCTAGTCCCTAAGAGGTAGCTCAATTGGCTAGGACCACACTTTATGAAGTGGGGGTCACTAGTTCGAATCCCCTTCCCCCCTCTTGTGCGGACATGTCAAAAAAAAAAAAAAACCATAATCTATAAAGCAATTTCCTTCAAAAAAATTTGATCTTCTTGAGTTAATAATTTAAGTGTGGGGTCGAGCACCGTCCAATCAGAATCGAGATTACTGTTAATCCAAATCTGTGAAAAAATATGAGAGAGAGGGAGGAGTTGTACCAAAAGGTTGATAGATAGTTGTTGAACTTTTTTTTCTCATTGATGGGAAACAAGAGTTGTTGATGGCCAGTTAGGGAGATAGTGACCGTTAATCCTAATCTTAGGTTGTAATCGTTATCTAATTGAAACCGACATATACATCATCCCAAATAGGCAAATAGGATAATTCTTTGATTCCCTATTTAAGAAACTATAACAAAGTGTTCTCTTCTTCCTTGCTTTCATATTTTACATTTTTTTTGTTCCTTTTTTTTTTTTGAATATATTTTACATAATTCGTTTTTTTTTTTTTTTTTTTGCTTACTGTTTGTTTTGATTATGGGATTCTTCGTTCTAACAGGCCATTAGGAAAAATGTGCCGAAACTAGTCAAGACAGTTGAACGGATTTGAATTAGATTGAGATTCAATATAATTTGAGCAGCCAATGTGATAAAATATATATGAGCTACCTACTCGGACAAGTAAAACTCATATATCTTCTCTCATATTAACTATCCGAATTCATTCATTCATTTTACATATATTTTTAACATTATAAGTGTAAAATTGTTAAAATTTCACATATACCTACAGATTCCATGAGATATAGTAAAACTAGAATGAACAGTAAAGTAGCAATAAATGCAAGAATATTTAATTTCATAATATATAGTAGACTACGGTAGAAGAGCAAATGCTAAGACCGACATGATGATTGGTTTAGGTAAGGCGGCCAGCCAAATTCGGGCACTTACAAAGAATTTAATAGCAAGTGCTTCTCACAAAATTTTTTAAGTCCTATCTAGAGAAGATTGATGGGTGTTTCTCGATTATGGTATTTTCACATATATTTAAGCGAATAAAATAATTAAGAATTGTCCATCTGGCATTATAATTACCAATGTCAATGCAGGAAAAAAACAAAAAACAAAAGTTCGTTGTCGTTGGCTGGTACTCTACAATGAGATAATTCATCTCCACCTCTGAAAGTAACAGAATATTATCATTAAAACTCATTGACAAGTTACCAACAAAAAAATAATAATAATAAAGCAGATAATAATAACACAAATTATTACCACCAACCTTTATCAGAAAGCTATTAACGAGAGAGGTGTTTTGCATGGATATGTTTCGATGCCATCCCATGCAGCTGTGAGCCTGTGAGGGTCCCATGTGAGACTGGTCCTGGAACAAGAAGGGTAATCAACAATAATTTAAGTAAATCCATGGAAAGCAAAAAGCTTGAAAAATCCTAATGATGATGTTAAGTACCATATCTTGCAAACTATCCTGCACATCAAAACAAGTCTGTGTAGTTTGTGGTCTGAAATGCAACTGCCCCTGCATGAAACAGAGTATCATTATTTATTAAACACATAGTAGCAAGGTTTTGATAATCAACAACACTAATAATCCAAGGATCCCCAAAATCTTTTGGGTATATCAAGGTATCCATAACACAAATGGCCCAGAGAAATGTGAATTGAACTCCTTTTATTTTTAGATGACTTCCTTGACATATCTATCAAGCCAACAAAAGCCCGCGAGGGTCAACTTCAATAATCGACTCATTTGGTTTATATCACGAGATTGGTTGTTCGGGTCCTCACTTAACTGATACACGGTTCTTGTGGGCAGAATCATGTATCCGCAGTTTACCCAACAATTGTTGCAACAGTTGGGTCACGATGTGGCTCTGCCTTGAAGGTGTTCTACATCATCAAAATATATCAGCCAACAAAACTATAACTTCTTCTTTTTTAATGAGTAACGCAAATTATATTAAAAAAAACATAAGACGCCCTTGTGTACACATGCAGTATACAAGAAAGGCGCAACATGCCACCGACCCAACCGAAACAAAAGCCTTGTACAACATCGAAAACCCTTAATACTCAAAAGCCAACAAAACTACAACTAACATGATAGAACGCCATACCATCCCATGCAACCTTTGTTGAGTTAGGTAATGGCCATCATGGATAGGTGCAATTGAGTTCAGTTGTCCCTACAACAAAAAATAAGAGCCCAATTTAGGTATTGCATTTATAGACATAACAAAACAATATCCAAAAAATCAATTAGTCAAATATCGATTACCAGCCCTTGCATGTTATGTTGGTTTCTGTAATATTCATCGCGACTTGGAACTATTGAGTTGAATTGTCCCTATGAGAAGCAAAAGATGGGTAAAAGAAGTTATTGATAAACATAAAGGTTATGTTGTTGGAAATACTTATCTATGGTTCCTTCACTACAAGAATTTAGGTCTTTAGGGGCGACTTTGAGTCGACCCTAAAAGTCCTAAAGTGGACGCTGTTGACAACAGCGTCGACTTTTGGACCCTAAAGGTGTCGACGCTAATAGTCCGGCCCTAATGATCAAATGTGTGATTATCAGCGTCCACTTAAAGTCGACCCTAATGATAACTTTTAGTGTCCACTTTATCGACCCTAAAAGTCACAATTTTTTGACCCTAAAGGTGATGTAAACGGAAACCATAGTCGACGCTAATGGTTAACCATTAGCGTCAACTTAAAGTGGACGCTAATGGTTAACCATTAGCGTCCACAAAATGGACCCTAATAGTCCTAAAAAAATAAAAAATAAAAATTCACTATCAACGTCCAAATCAAAGTGGACGCTGAGAGTTAACCATTAGAGTCCACAAAGTGAACCCCAATGGTCCTAAAAAATTTTAAAAAAAAATTAACTATCAGCGTCCACTTAAAGTCGACCCTAATGATAACTTTTAGCGTCCACTGTATCGACCCTAAAAGTCAAAATTTTTTTACCCTAAAGGTGATGTAAACAGAAGCCATAGTCGACGGTAATGGTTAACAATTAGCGTCCACTCAAAGTGGACGCTGATAGTTAACCATTAGCGTCCACAAAGTGGACCCTAATGGTCCTAAAAAAATTTTTTAAAAAAATAATCTGCGATCGATCGCACAATCGTGTGTGATCGATCGCAGTACCAGAAGGTTTTTGAGATTTTGCGATCGATCGCACGTGGAGTGCCATCAATCGCAGTACCAGAAGGTGTTTGACATTTTGCGATCTATCGCACGTGGAGTGCGATCGATCGCAGTACCAGTGGGCTTTCAATAATTTGCGATCGATCGCACTCCAAGCAGACCCAGGGAACCAAATTACTTACATATGCATAAATGTGATTACATAATGAATTATTATTTTTGATAAATACCTTATAGAGCAGGGAAAAATATAGAACAAGGACTCTGAGATTAGTGTCACATGTAACTCAAAATGCAAGATATCTAATGCAGTGACCCAAAACAAAATGAAATGTGACAAGCATGTTGGACCTATAGACAGAGTCAAAATGCTTATACATGATGATGTGTCTAACACACAAATTTATGATGTTTTAGAGCTGCCCTTACAAGGGATAAGAAGAGATGGTGGTGCAAATTGGAAAGATTGAACCATTTTCAGTTTATATTCCTCCTCTTTTTTCTTTTTCTTTTTAATTTCTCTTATTCAGTAAGCTCCTGGACCTAGAGAATAAAAACTTTAAAGATAAAAATGATACAAGAAGATCTTAACACGAAGTTGAGAAACTATGGATAGTATTAGTCACCAATAGGATAACCCAAGCTGCAACAATTACCACATTGCTAACTCTGATGAGGTTTTACAAGTACAAACCTTGATAAAGAACTGGTCAACCCTAATAAGGTCAGAGTGGTTCCAATGTCAGCATCATGTATCTTCATTTCCTCCTTGAGAGCAATATCCCTCAACCTCTGCTCTAAAAACAGGTAAACTTAGTCTTCATGATAGTGATAAAGATCGTAGATTATAGAAATCATATAAGTAATCCAGCGATTGGTATTAAATACATACCTTAAGCCATGCAGAAACAGAGCATGTAAATGCCCTCAAAGTAGGAGGAAATCTCACTGATGTCTCAACTTTATTGATTAATATTTCTACCAGCTGTAAGCATGTCGCAGCATACATAAATTGATTGAGAATGGAGTCAGTAACTGGTTCAACTTGACAGAAGCCAGAGATAGAATGGAGTCGCGATGGCAACCAGCAGAATCAGTGGCAGCCAAAGGGTCCAAAATATTTAAGATACATTTTCTTGAGTCGAGTATTTTCCTAAGGTGTCCTAAGAATAAGAATACTGACAGCAACTTCTCTTCACCTAACATACCATCCATTTTTTTTTCAAAAAGGTTTTAAGAGTATACATGAATATAAGAGATATTTCACTTATTAGAGATTTGATAATTAATACAAAATCCTAACGATAAGAACAACATTAAATTGCAATTTCAAAACCTTTGTACAGTTTGGAAGAAAGTGAAGTTCAAAAAAAAAAAAAAAAATTGAAGAGCAAAGCATATATACAAGCGACTTGATGACAGTTGCTGCTAGCTGTAAGCAATCAAAAAAAGACACCTGGAGATCTGTACAGTTAAGGAGATGACTTGTCCTATAATTGAGCTACATGTAGCTGTCCTCAGCAGAACAACAGCTCTACATACATCGCAACTGTGTGACAAAGTCAAAAAGCCTACAAATTATGAATGTGTAAAGATATATATATGTACACACACGAAAACTGGTTATCTTTATCTTGAGAGCTAGCTTTTGTTGAATTAGAAATACAAGAAGAAAAAAGCCAACCGGGAGATCTAGCTTGTTTTTGGCAACAGAAAGTCTAAATTTAGCAAACAATTCCAACCACAATAACCTCTTTCATCCAATCAAAACCAACTTTTTTCCCAAACCTTAAAGTCCATGCCAAACAAGACAACATATGCATTAAAGCCAATGACCTCAACATGATCACCATTTGGGTGTACGTTTGTCGTCACCATAAACAATCTTAATTATAAAATGCATATATATATGCCTCTTGAATGAATTTAAACTGTTGAAAAAATTACAATATGCTTGATCTTATTAACAAGACTAACTAAAAATTAATATCATGTTCATCTTTATTATAATATAATTAGTTGCATAAGCCATGGATTTTGGAGTTTTTAAATGGGGATGTTAAAATAAAATATAGAATACTAGAGAATATAGGGATAAACTGAATATTGTATTTCTGTGTGTTTAGAACTGTATACAATGAGGCCTATTTATAGTTGAATAAGGCCAGATAAAATAGGAATTACAATCAAGGAATTAATGTACAATATTACAGAATAATATCAATGTATATACAGGGAAAAATATATCAAATCAGCAATTATGGTGATTATCAGCAATTATGGTGATTATCAGAATATAATCAGAATATATTCTGATTATATTCTAACATCCCCCCTCAAACTCAAGGTGGTAATGTAGATGCCAACTTGAGTTTGGAAACAAGATCACGGAACCGTCCAGGTGGATGTGCTTTGGTGAACACATCGGCCAACTGATCAGCGGAAGCAATGGGACAGAGACGGAGGGTCCCCTGCAAAAGATGATGGCGCACAAAATGACAGTCGATCTCAATGTGTTTAGTACGTTCATGAAATACATCATTATGCGCAATTTGAATCGCACTTCGATTGTCACAAAAGATAGGAGAACTAGAGGTCTGAGAAACACCCATGTCATGTCATGTAAAAGCCAACAAAGCCAGAGAAGCTCGGAAGTGGTGTCGGCAAGAGCACGATACTCAGCTTCGGTGCTAGAGCGTGCAACAACTGATTGTTTCTTACTACGCCAAGAGATGAGAGAATCACCAAGTAAGAAACAATAACCCGTGGTGGAACGACGATCAGTGGGATCACCTGCCCAATCAGCATCTGAATATACATGTAAGTCTAATGATGAGTGAGAAGAGAAATGCAAACCATGAAACAAGGTGCCCTTCACATAACGAAGGATGCGAAGAACAGCCGCATAATGAACCGAGCGTGGTGCTGTCATAAACTGACTAACAAGGTGGACTGCATAGGCAAGATCTGGTCGTGTCACAGTAAGATAGATGAGACTGCCAACTAACTGTCGATAGAGAGTGGCATCAGAAAGTAGCTCACCATCAGTGGCACGGAGTTTGACATTTGTCTCTAGAGGGCTATCAACAATTTTGCAATCAGTAAGGCCAGCTCGTGAGAGGAGATCTGAAGCATACTTGGCTTGAGAGAGATAGTAACCTTTTGGATCAGAAGACACTTCCAATCCAAGAAAGTAGCTGAGAAAACCCAAATCCTTCATCTCAAATTGTTGACTCAAAAACTGTTGAAGATTACGAATACCAACAGTATCATCTCCAGTAATAATCATATCATCAACATATAGTAAGAGAAGAATGAGACCAGCATCAGATCGCCGGATAAAAAGAGCAGAGTCATAGGGGCTAGAAACAAACCCAATCTGCGCAATAGTGGAGCTGAATTTGGCAAACCAAGCCCGTGGAGCCTGTTTCAAACCGTACAATGCCCGGCGAAGTCGGCAAACCTTGTGTGGCGGATGATCGTACCCAGGAGGAGGCTGCATATAAACTTCTTCACTAAGATCACCATTGAGAAATGCGTTTTTCACATCCATTTGAAAAAGATCCCAATGACGCACAGAAGCCACAGCAAGGAGTGATCGAACAGAAGTAAGGCGAGCCACTGGTGCGAAAGTCTCCTCATAATCAATACCATACTCCTGATTGAACCCCTTTGCCACAAGACGTGCCTTGTATCGCTCAATAGACCCATCAGATTTTGTCTTAATCTTGTAAACCCACTTGCACCCTACCGCAGTTTTGCCTAAAGGTAAATCAACTAAGTCCCAAGTATGGGTTTTGGAAAGGGCATTAAGTTCTTCAGACATAGCATTCTGCCAAAGAGGGTTAGCATGAGCCTCACGGAAGGAGTGAGGTTCATGGAGAGTAGCAAGAGCAGAATAACAGTGATAATCATGAAGATGGGAAGGAAGAGATGTTACCCGAGTAGAACGACGAGGGATAGAGGGAGCGGGCTCAAGAGTAGATGGATCAACAGGCAGGGCAGTGTCATTGGGGTCGACCGTCGGAATGTCGTCTGAAGAGCTTGTCATCCCTGCATCAAGATCAGTAATGTCGGGGAGCAAATCAAGCGAGACATTAGTGAAGATAGGAGAAGAACTAGAGGGACGAGTAGGAAAAGACTCCATATCACTAAATAGCCTATGTTCCCAAAAAGTGACGTGCCGCGAGATGCGGAGCCGTTTGGAAATAGGATCATAACAACGATAGCCTTTGTGTTCAATGCCATACCCAAGAAAACAACATAGACGAGAACGAGGTTCTAATTTTGTTCGTTCATGGGATGGAAGTAGCACGAAACAGACACAACCAAAGAGGCGGAGAGATTGGTAATTAGGAGGAGATCCATACAAAAGTTCATAAGGGGACCTATTTAAGGTAGTGGGAGACGGGACCCTATTAATGGTATAAACAGCGGTAAGAGCGGCTTCTCCCCAAAAGTGTTCAGGGATAGAAGCAGATAGGAGCAAAGCCCTAACAGTGTCTAAGATGTGCCTGTGTTTACGTTCAGCACGACCATTTTGTTGAGAAGTATTTGGGCATGAGCGATGGGGAAGAGTGCCATTTTGTTTGAGGGTAGTAAGGAAGGTAGATTCACGATATTCCATAGCATTATCAGAACGAAAAATTTTTATGTTGCGAGAAAATTGGGTTTGAATCATCCGTTGAAATTCAGAGTAAATTTTCGGAAGTTCAGACCGATTTTGTAAAAGATAAAGCCATGTGTATCGAGAAAAATCATCCACAAAAATGACAAAATAGCGGGATCCACCCATGGTGGGAATAGGCGCAGGGCCCCATACATCAGAATGCACCAAATCAAAAGGAGCAGAAGAAACAGATGCACTATTATTAAAAGGTAAAGCACTTTGTTTTCCAAGTTGACATGCAACACAATCAAATGACTCAGACTCAACAGACCCTAATTGACCACTTGTAGCTAAAGAACGAATACGAGAAATAGATGCATGCCCTAAACGAGAGTGCCATAAACTGAGGGTGGTAGAGGGAGACCGAGATGGAGTGGCAGCTGACACAGCAGGAGGAAGATGGAGTGATGAAAGCTCAAACAGACGTCCAATCTTACGGGCGGTCCCAATTAGCTGTCCCGTCTGTGGATCCTGCACATCACAACCTCGGTTAGAAAAATGTAGTTCTAAGCCAAGTTCACAAAGTTGGCCAACAGATAAAAGATTTAACGAGAGATTAGGCACTAAGTATGTATCAGACATAGATAGTTGATGAGTTGAAACAGACCCGATGTGACTGACAGCAAGATGGGAACCATTAGCAGTGTAAATGGTGGTAGGCCTAGGTAACACAGATTTTGCAGAAAATATGGAAGAATTCGGTGTCATGTGATTACAACAAGCAGAATCAATATACCAAGAGGAATTACCTGGTGTGGTGGACATGGCGGTATTAAGATTGGACTTAGATAAAACCTGATGAATGAGAGCTTCGATTTCTGCAGGAGAAAGAGTACTGGGTTGGGGTGCAATATCGGTGTAAGACATATCTGATGTATCAGTATGAGTGACCGCAGCAGCCTTATGACTAGGAGCTCGATGATTCCCACGAGAAAGTCTTTTCCTGCATTCACTATATCTATGGCCAAACTTCTGACAATAGTGGCACTGGATGTTCCGATTGGATGAGGAAGACCCGGCAGGAATAGAAGTGGGAGCACGCGCATTGCGAGATGCAGTAGCCATAACCATCTCAGAGGTGTGTAACTTCATAGTAGAGAATCGAGTCTCTTCTGAAACAAGTTCACTAAGAGCACTCTCCAAAGATGGCAGTGGTGAGCGGTGAAGAAGAGAAGCTCGAGTATGCTCAAACTCATCTCGAATTGCCGCAAGAAACTCAGCTAGGCGCATGCTATCGCGAAAAGCGATGTACTCAGAGGCATCAACCTTATCCCTCCACTTTGGCTCACATAATGATAATTGATTCCAAAGACAAGTCATTTGTGAATAAAAATCAGTAATACTCTGACCTGGTTCCTGGCGCATGTGATGAAGCTTGGTCACAATTTGAAACCGCTGAGCAAGATCAGTAGTGCTGTAGCGCTGAGCTAACATATCCCAGACATCTTTGGCATTGTCAAGATTGCCAAATGTCATGCTGATGGAGACAACACAAGTGTTGGAGAACCAAGAAATGATCCTGTAATGGATACTTTTCCATGTACGAAGGCGGGTTGAGAAAGCTGCAGCAGGTTCCTCTTTTCCAGCAAGAGGCTTAGGTTCTTCACCAGAAACATACTCCCAAAGACAATGTCCTTTGAGCCACCTACTCATATTTTGAGACCAAGCCGGGTAATTGGAGCCATCAAGAATAGTAGGGATAGGTTGGGTAATATCTTTGGTGTTTGGGAGAGTGGTAGGAGGTACGGCCATTTTTTTTTTTTTTTTTTGGGATATAATCCGGTGTGGTTGGGTGTAGGGTAGGTTCTGTGAGCCTGGTGCGAGAATTAATCTGGTGTGGTCGAGTGTATGATAGGGGATATAAGCTTGTTTTTAAGGGTTAGGATCTGGTGTGGCTGAGTCTATAGTAAGGAGTATAGGCTTGGTTCAAGAGGGCTGAAATCTAGTGTGGCTAGGTGTACTGTAGGTGTGTGAGCTCAAAAGGTAGAAATAATCTAGTGTGGCAGGTGTAGTGTAAAAGAAATGAGCTCAACAAGACAACTTACAAGGTGGCGGCGCGTGGTGGCGCGTGCTTCAGCTGGTTCGACAGATCGGCAGCCTCCGATCACGAATCTATGATTCGTTTTTGAAAAACGGCTGACAGGGCGGCGCGTGGTGGCCGGAAACAGAACTTGGTGGTGGTTCAAAATTCCACAGAGACTTCAGGCGGCGCGTGGCGGCGCGTTCTTTCTGCAGGTCAGTAGATCGGCAGCCTCCGATCTGGATTCTGGCGGAATTTTCTGAAAACGGCTGACTGGGGCGGCGCGTGGTGGCCGGAGGCGGCGCGTTCAGGCGGCGCGTGAGAGCGCGTTGAATTTCAGAACGTTGATCTGATAACTCCACAGGACAGATCGGACCTTTTTGAGCCTGTTGGTACAATAATTATACCAAAACAAGATCGAAAAAGCCTTTGAACGGACTGACTTCCTACTTCTCTAGACAAGGCCAAAACTTGGCTCTGATACCATGTTAAAATAAAATATAGAATACTAGAGAATATAGGGATAAACTGAATATTGTATTTCTGTGTGTTTAGAACTGTATACAATGAGGCCTATTTATAGTTGAATAAGGCCAGATAAAATAGGAATTACAATCAAGGAATTAATGTACAATATTACAGAATAATATTAATGTATATACAGGGAAAATATATCAAATCAGCAATTATGGTGATTAGCAGCAATTATGGTGATTATCAGAATATAATCAGAATATATTCTGATTATATTCTAACAGGGGAGAAGAATTTTATGCCGCCTGCCAAAAAAGAAGCATAAACACGTACTGATTAATGAGGTTGGGGGTGATTTTCAAGGGCACGCTTTGGGTTGAATCAAGGAGACAGGACCACTGCTGGGGCTCACAAGTTTTAAGAGAATGTCTCTGGCATTGGTTAGCTAACAAATAATTACGTAATAAAAAACCATAAAGATGAACAAGAAAGTGAGATTTAACTGCATAGATCACATAATTAAGCAATTATATAATAACAAAGTGAGAATCACTTTCTTGCCCTTCATCTTAATCACAAGTGTTATAATTGCTAAGCCTTTCTGCGCATAAAGGGTCATGATGAATAACTCAAATATGCCCACCCTTATAATGTGATCACTTCCACTACAATCATGCATCATCCCTGGCTCAAAGAACAAAACATAATAATGCTGGAAGCAGCAAAACTACTACTGAAAATGGCGCAGCCAAACAACTCTCTTTGGGTGGTGGGTCTCATGCAAGATCAAGTCCACTCCCACCTTTCCAATTCAGATGCATAATAAAGATTGGAACCCCGTTTTTCTAGCAGTGAATATTCAACAATAATTCGACACCAAATGCTTAAATAAACATTTCCCAAAGATTTCAAAAAAATACAGAACTTCCAGAATCGCTTTGAACTTCCAGGACTTCCACAAGACTTACAGAATCTCTTACCACGAGAACGCGAACAGCAACTAGTCCTTGAATCTCTTAACAATGAAACCATAGAGGCATCTTAAATACTCAGCTCAAGAAAATATACTCAACTCAATTGATAAATCAAACTACTAGAAAGTATATTAACAAGAAACCAAATCAGGGTTCATACCGGAGAGAGGTACGCCGGAGAGATAGCTACCAAAGAGAGTTGAGTGCGCCGGAGAGTGATAGGAGGGCCGGAGAGAGAGCTGCCGGAGAGAGAAACGTGCGCTGAGTGAGAGAGATCGAGAGAGAGAGAGAGTGATGAAGGGGGTGGGACTTTGGGGTTAGGGATTTGGATCAAACAAATATGGTCTGAACTTTTCAGAAAACATAAAAAATGGTCTGAAAATTTCAGAATATTAGCGCCAATTTCAGATATCCCGCCACTGGATGGCGCTTATTTTTCGCACTCAATAGGGGCGACCTTAGTCGCCCCTAATGAGCCTCAAAATTTTTTTTTTAAAAAAAAAAAATTATACTTATAATTTTTAATTTTTATTTATTTTATTTATTTTTGTTTTTCTTTATTTTCTCCTGTAATATGTTTTTATTATTATAATATTAACTAATAATTTCCGTTTAATAAATTTTTATGATAAAGATCATTAAGTTGATATTTATCTTATAATTAATTCTAAGATCAATACAAAATCCAAAGATAATATAAGATCAATATAACTAATGCACTAAGATAATATAAAAAGCTTATAGTTCAATTGAATGTTCGGTTGAACCTTCAATTGTATTCAGTTTGATCGATCAATTGATCTTATCACTATCAATCTAATTAATTCATTAGGATCAATGAGATGTTTGATCGATCAATTGATTCTATTACGATCAATCGAACTAATTCACTGTGATCGATCGGATTTTTGGTCGAATGTTTGATCCTATCACGATTAATCGAACTAATTCACTATGATAGATCAGATGTTTGATCGATCAATTGATCCTATCACAATAAATCGAACTAATTCACTAGGATCGATCGGATGTTCGATCAAACATTTGATCTTATCACGATCAATCAAACTAATTCATTAGGATCGATCGGATGTTTGATCGATCATTTAATCCTATCACGATCAATCGAATTAATTCAACTTCATTTTCAATTGTTTCAATCTTTTTATTTGTCTTTAGTTTTGTTTCAATATATTCATCATATCATATATATACACTATTAGATATGTAAAATTTAATATGAATTATGAAATGGGAATTAAGAATTAAGTTTTCATTCGGGGAATTAAATCCCATTTGGTTAGGAATCATTTGGGGAATCCACTTAAAACTGAAGTCTTCAAATTAGTCCGAATGAAAACTTTATCCTCAAAATGAAACTCCTAACCAAATGGCAAGTATATACAAATTAAAATCTTTCTTTAGGAGGATGGAATTGAAATAGAAGAATTTTTCCTTTTTTTTTAAAAAAAAAAAACATATATATATATATATTGAAACAACTGTACATATGGAATATTAAGTGAAAGGGAGAGCTTTACTTTTATGGTTAAAATTTTATTTTGTTATATTTAACGATGCATATTGTGTCACTTTATTTGAAAATTTTAAACAATGCAGTGATATATACACAATTTTAGTGGATGCTATTGGGCATCAAAATTTTATTTTATTTTTATTTTTATTTTTATTTTCCTACCTACTCTTTAGAGTCGACCCTAATACTTAGGCATTGAAAATCGACCCTAATGATCACCCTTCAGCGTCCACTTTTAGTAGACGCTATTGGTGATTAATATTATTTTTTTTTATTTTTTTTAATTCCTCCACACACTCTTTAGGGTCGACTTTGTCAACCCTAATACTTAGGCATTAGGGTCGACTTTGAAAGTCGATCCTAATGATCACTCTTCAGCGTCCACTTTTAATGGACGCTATTGGTGATTAATATTAATTTTTTTTTTTTTTTTTAATTTCTCCACACACTCTTTAGGGTCGACTTTGTCGACCCTAATACTTAGGCATTAGGGTCGACTTTGAAAGTCGACCCTAATGATCGTTTTCCCGCCTCTTGAATATTTCCCGCGAGTATATTAGGGTCGAGTTATTAGCATCCACTATAGAGTGGACGCTATTATTCATCTTTTGGGTCGGCTATTAGCGTCCACTTGGATGTGGACGCTAATACTTAACTATTAGGGGCGACTTTACTTTCAAAAGTCGCCCCTAATGAGTCAGTTTCTTGTAGTGCTTGATGGAACTCCATACTATTATGGTAATATTAAGGTAAATAAATAAACCAATAAACAAATAAAAGTAGGATCTTACCATTCCCTGCACGACTTGTTGAGTGCCAAAATAGCCATCAAAGGCAGCCCTTGGGTTCAGTTGTTCCTAGAATAAATATATGGAAACAACGAAAAAACTCTAATGCTAAGTGACAGTCGTCATAGTCAAATGAGTAGTGTTGAAAACAGGAATGTCTTCCTGTTGCATGCATAATGGTAGCTATTTAAACCACATCATACCATGTCTTGCATGCTCTCTTGCGATTCATACGACATATCAAGCACGTGTGCTCGTAAATTCGTGTGTCCCTACAACAAGTACGGAACCCACATCAAGATGTCCCTTTAAAATATAATACCAGAACCTGCATTTCTTTAGATAAAATGAGCTAGTCTAAACAATGACATTACGAACCACTGGTTGCCAGTTGTCATGGGTTCCAATTGATATGACCTCAGGCTCTGAATGTACCTAAAATTACAAACAAGACCTGCTCAAATAAAAAATACATTTACAAAAATTCATTATAAAGTTTCAAGATTAAGTTAATAACCACCAAAAACTTAACTAACCTGTCGTTTTTTGGATGCACTGTTTTTTTTATTTGTCTTGCTAGAGCTGCTAGTTTGGTTCACTTCTTCAACTCCTTGAGGACCACGAATTGATGGTGAGCTTGGTTCTATTAAACTCTGAATTGAGTTATTTACACACTCACACTTTCTCAAAGCTTCTTCGAGTGCCTTCAACGCAATATTGTAATTCGCTGGGGATAAAGATGCTTCATCACCCAACTTAAAGGCCCGTTGACATAAATCATTGTAGCGTTGAACCCTACACTCAACAACAACTGAAACTTCCCTTGTTGTTTGTCTACTCTTTGCATCCTTTGTCCAACGTTTCAATACATACTGAGATGGAATGCTGTGTACACCAGACATTTGCAGAACAATCATTACATCCCCCTATAAAGGAAACCACTGAATTCAAATAAACGGCACAAGCAAGATATATCTGACGTTGTTTCATTCCACACCACAATAAAATCTTGATTCTCTTCAAAATCTTGAACCCTAAAAGTTTTGGTTGCTCCATCTTCACTTTCTTTTCTTGGATGACAAGCAACTACTCCCAAAACCTCATTCTGGAATTTCCTGAATATCGGATGTGTGTACGAAGTTGCACATTCTAACCCAGAAAACCGCCTGATCAAATACAATTTCAGATGGTGAAGATAGGCCATCGGAATCTTCGACGGAAAACAGATTTCCTTTGAATATTCATGGCTGCCCTTCCAACACCCTTACTTTATCCCACTCCTTCTCAAATTCCACCAAAAACAAGTTCTCTCCCATCGCCTTAAAAGTAAGGTGTCCCGTTGGATGCCATCCCTTGATCAACTGGCGTCTGATCATCTCTTTTCCCACATAGCGATCTGTCAGCAATTTCCCTATCAGGCAGACTTTTCCACGTGATACTACATTCTCCACCGACCGTGGTTGGATCGCCATCTCCATTGCTTCACCCTCATCAAGAGACAACTTCCCCCATAACTTCACCAGATCCTCCACCATGACACACACCAATCACCAGATAGCAGAAAATACGGTTGCAATATGCCTCCACAGTCTTCAAGAGACTTGGAAAAAGTTTCCTTCTCCTCTAGGGTTTGAGTCTAGAGGAAAAATTTTGTTTTTGTTCTCTGATTACAATTTCTTTTAAAGTCTATAGAAAAAATGAATGAGTATTGATTCAAATAGCTAAGGCGCATGTATCGAATTCATACTCCTATAAAAGGAATCATAAGTTCTAGTCATATACAATACTCAAAAACAGAGGTTGACGTCCCTAAGGGGTAGCTCAATTTGTTGGAGATCATGGCTCATGAACCGGAGTTGAATCCTCCTCCCCCCCTTCCCTCTCTCTGAGGACATGTTAAAAAAGAAAAAAATGCCTTAATATGGTTGGACCTACAAAATGTAGAAACCAATCTACTTATTCGGCAGAAATTCACATATTGACTAGAAGAGCAATCCCTCGCTCAGCTCCCAGCTGCACATTTGTTACAAGTACCTGATGAAGCAAAATCAATACCCAAATAACTTATTCTTTATCTTTTTCTTCTTTTCCCTTTTTTCTTTTATTAAAAAAAAAAGAAAAAAAAAAAGAAAGAAGGTAATTTAGACACACATCTAATGCATTAAAAAAAAAATTGGGAAAAATATAATTTAGCTTTTCAAACTATCAGCCATTTTCATTTTAGCCCCTTAATATTCAAAAAGTGATAAAGTAGCCGCCCAAATTATCAAAAAGTTGTAATTTGACCACTCCGTTAGTCAACACCGTCAAATAGGATGAAAAATGCTAAACGACGTCTTTTTGAGGTTAAATTACTAAAATACCCTTTTGAAAAAAAAAATAATTAAAAAAATGCCCAAAAACGACGTCGTTTTCAACAAAAAAAAAAAAACGGTGGCTCACCGGCCCAGCCACACCCACAGGTCTAGGGGTGGCCGCCCAACCACCCCCATAGGCCGCCGAGCCACCCCATGGCCTATGGGGTGGCTGGCGAGCCACCCTAACTTGGGGGACTACTTTATCACTTTTTGAACATTAAGAAGTTAAAATGAAAATGGTTGATAATTTGGAGGGCTAAATTATATTTTTCCCAAAAAAAATCCAATACCCACTTGAAAGCAGCAAAAATCCAAATTCTACAAGGCCTAATCCAACTACTGAGGGATAGTTGATCAACAACAAAGTGAATCTCCATTCTGGTAAGAATCAGAGAAAACTTCACTATTTAGCCAAGTAATTAACATTCACTACAAGAAAGTTACTCATCAGGGGCGGCTTATTAGGGGTGACTAAAAAGTCGCCCCTAATACTCAACTATTAGGGGCGACTTTCAAAGTCGCCCCTAATAGTTAAGTATTAGCGTCCACATGAGAGTGGACACTAATAATGGGTCGAAAGGTTGACTATTAGCGTCCACTTTCAAGTGGGCGCTAATAAGTCGACCCTAATATACACGCGGGAATTATTCAAGGGGCGGAAAAAATTTAAGCGGCCAAAAAAAAACTTTTAGCGTCGACAATAGTCGACGCTGATAGTATACCAATAGCGTCCACTTAAGTGGACGCTAAAAGCTGGGAAAAAATAAAAAAAGAAAAAAAATCAAATAAAAGATCAATAGGATCGACTTTGAGAGTCGACCCTAATAAAGTCGACCCTAAAGAGTACGTAGAAAAAAAAAAAAAAATTGATGACCAATAGCGTCCACTAAAAGTGGACGCTGAAGACACATTATTAGGGTCGACTTTGAAAGTCGACCCTAAAGAATACGTAGAAAATAAAAATAAAAATTAAAAAATAAAATTGATGACCAATAGCGTCCACTAAAAGTGGACGCTGAAGACAGACTATTAGGGTCGACTTTGAAAATCGCCCCTAATAGTTAAGTATTAGGGTCGACTTTGTGGACGCTAAAGAGTAGGTAGAAAAATAAAAAAAAATAAATAAAAAATCAAATAAAATTGATGCCAAGTATTAGGGGCGACTTTCAATAGTTAAGTATTACGGTCGACTTTGTCGACCCTAAAGAGCAGGTAGAAAAAAAATAAAAATAAAATAAAATTGATGCCAAGTATTAGGGTCGACTTTGAAAGTCGCCCCTAATAGTTAAGTATTTAGGGTCGACTTTTGTTGACCCTAAAGAGTACGTAGAAAAATTAAAATAAAAAATAAAAAAATAAAATTGATTCCAAGGATTAGGGTCGACTTTCAGTTAAGTATTAGGGTCGACAAAAGTCGACCCTAAAGAGTAGGTAGAAAAAAAAAAAATTGATGCCAAGTATTAGGGGGGTCGACTTTCATAATAGTTAAGTATTAGGGTCGACTTTGAAAGTCGCCCCTAATAGTTAAGTATTAGGGTCAACTTTGTCGACCCTAAAGAGTACGTAGAAAAATTAAAATAAAAATAAAAAAATAAAATTGATTCCAAATATTAGGGTCGACTTTGAAAGTCGCCCATAATAGTTAAGTATTAGGGTCGACTTGGTCGACCCTAAAGAGCAGGTAGAAAAGAAAAAAAAAAAAAAAAAGGTTGATGCCAAGTATTAGGGTCGACTTTCAAAGTCACCCCTAATAGTTAAGTATTAGGGTCAACTTTGTCGACCCTAAAGAGTATGTAGAAAAATTAAAATAAAAAATAAAAAAATAAAATTGATTCCAAGTATTAGGGTCAATTTTGAAAGTCGCCCTTAATAGTTAAGTATTAGGGTCGACTTTCAAAGTCGCCCCTAATAGTTAAGTATTAGGGTCGACTTTGTCGATCCTAAAGAGTACGTAGAAAAATTAAAATAAAAAATAAAAAAATAAAATTGATTCCAAGTATTAGGGTCGACAAAGTCGACCCTAAAGAGCAGGTAAAAAAAAAAAAAAACGTTGATGCCAAGTATTAGGGTCGACTTTCAAAGTCGCCCCTAATAGTTAAGTATTAGGGTCGACAAAAGGGTACGTAGAAAAATTAAAATAAAAAATAAAAAAATAAAATTGATTCCAAGTATTAGGGGTCGACTTTGAAAGTCGCCCCTAATAGTTAAGTATTAGTCGACCCTAAAGAGCAGGTAAAAAAAAAAAAAAGTTGATGCCAAGTATTAGGGTCGACTTTCAAAGTCGCCCCTAATAGTTAAGTATTAGGGTCGACTTTGTCAACCCTAAAAAGTACGTAGAAAATAAAAATAAAATAAAAAATAAAAAAATTGATGACCAATAGCGTCCATTAAAAGTGGACACTGAAGACACATTATTAGGGTCGACTGTGAAAGTCGCCCCTAATAGTTAAGTATTATGGTCGACTTTGTGGACGCTAAAGAGTAGGTAGAAAAATAAAAATAAAATAAAATTGATGCCAAGTATTAGGGTCGACTTTGAAAGTCGCCCTTAATAGTTAAGTATTAGGGTCGACTTTGTCAACCCTAAAGAGTAGGTAGAAAAATAAAAAATAATAATAATAATAAAATTGATGCCCAATAGCGTCCACTTTGGTGGACGCTAAAGCTCTTCTAAAAATTTTTTTTTAAAAAAAAAAAGAATAAAATTAAACTACAAGCTCAATAGCGTCCATTAAAGCTTTTTGAAAAGTAATGTATAACATAGATGGACTTATAACATACATTGAAACTAAGTCTCTAGATACTTAATTATTGTATCAGTATATATTTGTATATTTATATCATATTATATATATATAATTTGTTATTATATAATCATATGATTTAATAATCAGTTGATCATGTCATATAATCATATAAATTATAGTGATAATACATTATACTTAAATATTATGAAACTTAATTCATGAAGAATAGGACAAAGTTTTCTAAAAAAAAAAAAAAAAACATTATTAGATCATG